>NW_021604663.1:4045978-4075814 GCF_004785775.1 Grammomys surdaster | reverse complement strand
CTAGCTTTCTTTCTTTCTTTCTTTCTTTCTTTCTTTCTTTCTTTCTTTCTTTCTTTCTTTCTTCCTGTTTTTGTTTGTTTGTTAGTGTTTTTTGTTTGTTTGTTTTTTTCAAGACAGGCTTCTCAGTGCAGCCCTGGCTGTCCTAGAACTCACTGTGTAGACCCGACTGGCCTTCAACCCACAGAGATCTCTCCCTGTCTCTGCTTCCCTAATGCTGGAATTAAAGGCATGGGCCACCACAGCCTGGCTTCACATCCAGATCTTTAAATGTGGGTTCTGGAGATAGAATCTAGGTGCCCACGCTTCCACAGTAAGTTCTTACAGACAGCTAGTTCCATCTTCAATATTGGCTATCGACACTGCCCAAAGGCACGGAGTAGTTGTTGTGGCCCCTGGCTTTCCTTTATTCTGGTGCTAAACGTTACCCCTGCTGACTTTTCTGGCATCATCTTCCCATTAGCCAACAATGTGGTCTCAAGGGGGAATATATCCCAGTAGCTTCAGGATAAAGTAGAACTCGTTGAGGCTGACATCCAAGCCCTTCCAAGGTGATGTCACAGTGTGCTTTTAGGTCCCTGTGGCTCATGCTGTACTTCTGTGGTGGTAGGATGCAGATGGGGGACAGTGCTTTAGAAAAAGTAACTTTCTAGTGAAAAGATACACTGTCAGGAAAAGATACACTGTCAGGAGTCCATAAGACAGTCCTCAGCTCCTGTGCTGTTCAAAGTCTGCCATTGTACCGTCCTGAAGGCTGGCTTTCCTGCTCAGGACGTTTGAAGACTCGCTTTCATTTGCTCCTGAGTATAAGCCTGGGATGGGACATGAAAGAAAGCATTGGATACGTTGCTCACCCTGGCCTGCCATGGGAAACAGAGCCTGGGTGAACCAAGAAGATACTTAGATTGTTCTGTGTTACTCTAGAGCACTGGTTCTTAGCCTTCCTAAGGCTGCATGAAGAATGACAGTTCTTCATGTTGTGATGACTCCCCAACCATTAAAGTAATCAGTCGCTACTTCATAATTAATTTTGCTACTGTTATGAATTGTAATGCAAATATCTATGTTTTCAGATAGGTCTTAGGCGACCCCTGTCAAGGGGTCACTCAAACCCCAGAGTGGTGACAACCGACAAGTTTAGAATTGCTGCTCTAGTGGATGGCATGGCCATTCTCTGCCAGTGTGAAGTGATTTTCCAGGAGATCTCTCTGCTCCCTGGTAGTGGGAGGCACAGGCCTTCCCACAGTTGTACGAGAAACTGGCTGTCGTAAACTGAAAGAAGCATTTATGGAAAGAGAAAAGATGTCAGCACCACCTGCTTTGAAACACTTGCTTCAGATGATGCCAGGGCATCTGTGCCAGAGAAGAAGTGGGTGGCTGGTGTGTCACATGCTCACAACAGTGTTTGGCACAGGGCTGAGGGACCGGGAAGTGACACAAAACCAACCGCTTCTTGCTCCAGCTCTAGCTCTGAGGCTGCAGAATGCCCAGGGCCGGGGCGGAGGGCAGCCATTAATCCTGGTGGTGGGTTCTTGGATGAGATTCCAGGTTTCTCAGCCACAATCTGGGCATATTTAAGAGTTACCATGTCCATCTTCCTCTTGTCCTTGCTTTGCAGGTGTGTGTCTACAATTCTCAGCCTGTCTTCATTCTTCGCTGCTAAGAGCTTTTGCCAGAGCAATTTGAAGTAAATCAGGGGAGAAGAGAAAATTCCCTAGGTTATCCTCTGAGATCAGAAACTTTGAGTGGCAGTTCTAATCTTATCGATCATCTTATTACTGACCTTGATTCTCCCCACCCCTGATCAAAATTATGACAGCTAGTGACTTCACAGGCCTGCTAAGGACTAGGTTTTAGGTCAGCTCTCTTCTTTTAAACTATCCCATTTCTCAGTCCTTGACAACACGTGCCAGCAGCTCCTTTAATCCCCCCAATAGTTTATATGGCAGATACACAGTAACTGTAGTTACCGTAAAATATCATTTTTGTTTTGTATGTATACGCATGTGCCTGAGTGGACATATGTGTACAATGTTCATTCAGGAGCCCTCAGGGGTCAGAAGAGTGTAACAGGTATCCCAGAACTGTCAGATAGCTGTGAGCCACCCGCATGGTGCTAGGTACTGTACTTGGGACTTCTGCATGAACATTAAGTGTTCTTAACCACAGAGCCATCTTGCTATCTTCTACAGTCAGCCTTTTGTTTTAAAGGTTTTGGGTTTTTTTTTTTTTTTTGACAGGTATAGAAACAAAATTTTGCCCAGAGAAAATGGAAAAGTTGAGAACCATGTTGTCTGTATAAGTCTCTGTGATTGTTGGTGACGTCTAACTCCCCATGGGGGCACTGGAGGTGGGGTGGGGGTGACTATCTGGTCGAGAAAGGAGAGGGCTGATGAGGTGTACTGAGAATTTTTCATAAACAAGATCTCTCTGAATCTGTAGTGCTTAGTTTCTGTTTGGGGTGAACTACGTTTACAAACACTGACCAATGTCTGACCTGAAGGCAGCAAGTGGGTCCTGATTCCATAAAGCCCCTCACTGAATGGCTCTTGCCTCCTAGCTGAGGGCATAGGTGAGGTTTGGATGGTGAAAGAAAGAAGGCTTCAGAGAAATGGGTGGGAAAACTCAGGAAGATTCAATTCAACACATAATATTTTGATTGCTACCATGTGGCAGGCTAGGGGCTGTGGGCTGAGGCCTCTGGTTCTCCAGGCCTGAAGATGGAGTCTACTAGAGCTAAGGGAGTGGGTTATGAGGGCAAAAAGTTATGGAGACAAACCCGAACAATAGTAACATCACCTTCGGGTTCCTTCTGGAAGGAACAAGCCCTAAGCTTTGAGGGTTTTGACTTTCAACCCAGCAGACGTGGATGTCCATTGCCAAAAAAAGCACCATTAGGAAGCTGTGTATAGATCACCATCCCACACATTTGAACTCAGAGAGGGTTTCTGAAATCTCAGAGGAGTCTAGGAGCATGGCGTGGAAACAAGGCACCTCCATTTCACGTCTGTCCTTGATGGAGCCCTGAGAAGGCTCTGTATCTTCTCAGAGACCAGCAGGGGAGGAGCTCTGGTTCCTGTACCCATCTTTCTAAGTGACAGATTCACACGTTGGCTACACGGTCTCAATAGATGTCTAAAGGAAAACCTGGGCCTAAGTTCATATACTAAATGCTTTACAGGGAAATCAAACTGTTAATTGTTGGCGGTCTGGAACTGTCAGCGAATTCCACTCAATGCTGCTACATCTCAATGTGGGAAGCCCCAACTCCATCCACTTGCTTCAAATGACAAGATCTCATCCTATGTTCTTTCCCTTACACTTCCCATAGAACAAGAACGTCGGGTCTGGGCTCTTGCTTGACTGCTGGAGTTTTCAGCAAGGGTCCAGCGGCAATGCTCCAAGTTGCACCGACTACCTTGTGAGAAACCCGAGTCCCCATGTAGGAGCTTGGCCTCTACATAATGTTTCTCCATTCTGCTACCTGATTTGCCATCTGTTCCATTTTCAGACAATGCCTGGAAATCAAGAAGGAGCAGACTCTGCAAGTGTGTGGCGGCTGATGCCCAGTGGCCTTGGCTTTTACATGGTATGTACTGCCACAGAGGACCCGTTTCTACGAGACTTACGGTTCCAGCTGGAGGAGGACCCGGCTGAGATTGGACATGGCTTCAATGACATAGCATCATCTGTAAAGTTGGAAGGGATCAGCGGCCATACAGACTCTATCACAATGACGACTTGTGGCCAAGCGTTTTGACTATGAAAAGCAGCAATGATAAACAAGAACAATTATTTTCTCCATTATTTTCAGTTTAAAAAATGCCGAGAGTCAATGAAATCTGCCTCCTTTTATTTAGGGACTCATCAGCTTTGTTGTTATACATAAAAAAATAAAATAAAAGTGTAATTTAACAGATCAAAAGGATAGCATAACATCAGGCCAACAGCAAGCAGTTAATGGATAATTTAGAGGCGTCAGGATTCATTGGGGGCTTTGAAGGAAGAAAAAGGAGTAGAGAGGGGGTTTGAAACATTCCTTTCTGACAAGGACAAACTTGAAGGTCTCCCTGCCAACCCCTGTGACCATCACTGATCACTATAACAGAATCTCCATTAGGCCAGGAGAACCCACTTCTGAGCATACAGTAAACATCCAGCCCGGCAGTAGTGTGCTTTTGGGCTGTCTGAACTCTTCTTTTCTGTGAGGTGCCTAGTTTCAACTCAGCTCAGAGAACTGCAGCCCAAAAACAACTGTAGCTTTGGCAAGGAGTATAGAAGTGGAGAGCCAGAGTAGGGGATGGCCTCCATCATCCCTCCGTTTCGGGGAGGGGGGTGGCTTTATCTCTCTGAGTAAGAGGAATGGAATAGCCAGGGAGTGCAAAACAAGGGCTCATAAATCCCATTTTGTCTCAGTGTATTTTCAAAACATCTCAGCCGTGAGGCACTCGGCCATGCTAGCTGGAGGACTCTGGTGCCTTTGGGAGCTGTTGGGTTGAGAGGGAAGGGAGGGTGGGGTGGGGTCATCCTAACACTTCTTTTCTTCTCCTGAAGACCAACTAAAGGGATTTTATCGCTGCCTAGCAAAACCCCGCTTAAAACTCTTTAGGGCAGGCTGACCTGCCAGGTCTAAGTATATATATTTATAACAACAATTTTCTCCTGAAACAATAAAGAAGAAATATGGCTGCATTCCACTCTCCCGTCTCATGCCAGTACCAGGGCAACTGGAATTATTTTGACTGCAGAGATTTAAGGCAGCTCTTCGCTTACGCACAGATGGACTTCCCATGCGGTTTCCCTGAAGCCCATACCGTTGTGGCAAGTTAGTCATAAAGGGCACCCATACCATGTCAACACCGACTGTTGTTTAAAAGCAAATAGAAAACCAAGTCCCTCCTCCAAAATTCTATCTTTGTGAGAGATTTAGTTGGAGTACATCAAGGGCCCGGAGACGGCTAGGAGGACAATGTTCTTCCAGGCACATTTTTGTCTCTATGGCTGACATGCCTGGCGCCACAAATGCTCTGCAAATAACATAATCTCAATCTCTCTCCCTTCCCCTCCTCTCTCCCTCAGAAAACCTTCTCCTCTTCGATTCCATGACTGAACATCATCTCTTGACCCAAGATACTCAGAGAGTCCAATGCTGGCATCTTGTCTGTGAAGAGCAAAAGGACCAGCTCAGCGCCACAGAAAGCCCCTTCCCAAGTTTTGACAATTTAAATACATTCTCAATGCTCAGAGTAGCTCCTCCTTCAGTTCCCTCAGGCACCGTCCCATTGTGCCTTCTGATCTCTTTGGGGACAAGGTTTACATACCCATCTACTAAGGGATGCTGCAGTCTGGGGTGTTTCATATTTGTTGGTGCTACTATGTTATTGAAACACCCATGCTGTTTATTTTGGTTGCTATGTAGACTACAAGCCAGGTGCATGATTTCCGCCTTTTCTACCAGCTCAGTAGCAAGCAGGACAAAGGACGTTTCAGTCCAATCAGATGTAAGGGTGTTTTGGTTCATTCAAAGAAAAATGAAAACCAAGGGATGGTTAACATTTTCTTTTCAGGGTTAACATTTTCATTTTCTTTAAGCTGTTTTCATTTTTTATGTATTTTTTTTATCTATTTTGTTTTGTTTGACTTGGTTTTTAATCTTTACCAAAACAGAGTATGAACACATACGCTGTGAAATATGATCATAAGGTAGTGGTGTGAGCGCCAGAAAGCCCACGAGAAATTCTGTCTTTGTTTCTCAGCCACTGCCTCTATATGCTCATTAAAGTATGGAGTCAAGGAGGACGACTGTGATGAGCCAGGGTAGGGGAGGAGGAGGAGCAGATCCCAGTTTGGGAGAGGGCTCTGCACGGTGCGTGCTGTGGTGTAGCGCTTGCCCTTCCTAATGTGACAGACACATCACCTCGCTCACAGCTGGTTATGAAATCATACAGACTTGACTCAGTATGGTGCATTGCAGCTTCAACCATCCCCCTGGTCACAGTACCAGGATGACAGTTTTCACACGCTCCTGGAAAAGACCATGTTGCTCTTCTGGGGATGTACCCTTTTGTAACTAGGGTAGAGGATAATGCAACCTGGATGTCACCTTTATACCCAAAATGCCCGGAGGGGCCAATGCTGCCAGGTCCTAGGGCAATGGAGCCTCTATTCACAGTGTAGCTAGTATTATTGTGTCAGAAATCTCAGTGTCACTCTTGGAGAAAGTTTGTTTCCTCTTCTCTTGAACTTGAATTCCTTTAGAACATCTTGCTTTGAAGGGATAGATGCTTTCATGAAGGTCTCCAATGGTAGCCACATTGATTGGGAGAGAAGTTCACCATATGGAGTTTCTCTCTACAGTGGAGGAAGGGGATTGCCCCCCACACGAGGCAGATCATGTGATCAGTCACTAAGTGGAAATTGGGCGATTACCACATATCAAAGGATGACTGTCGGGAGCCTGGGGTAGTCTCTGGGCCATCCCTCCTTATCTCCTGTCTTATGAAAGTGAAAGCAAAACCATCGGAAGAAGGAAGGATGTGGGGATTCGGGATGCAGGATGCAGGACCAATGAGGACCTAGATCTCAGAGGAGCTGAGGTCCAAGTTGCTTTGTAGAGAGCCCCAGAAAGCTGGGGGAAGTTGAGGACAGAGGACACACAATGCCAGTGGAGGAAGTTACAAGTATCAACCACAGGCTCCTGACTGGTTTGCAAGAGGAAGACTACAGGAACTGAGTACCCATCACATGTCCATAGCGTGTGTGGGCACGAGTACATGCATGTCTATAATGTTTTGTCTTTTCTCTTCATTTCTTGGAACAAATTTGTAAGAGATTATTTTAGTCATAAGGTACTATTGTGTTCAGAGAAGACACTGGCTGAATCGAAGGAATGATTACTCCATTATTATGGATTATGTCCCAGGAAATTTCAGCTGTGACTGTTGAACTGTTGGGATATTGTATTTCCTTATTCATGGGGAAATATAGCAATCCCCCCGCGTCTGTGTGTGTGTGCATTATAGGAGAGAGTCACATCTTGCAAATCTGAAACAAAAAATTCTTGGAGATTCAAACAGGAGAAGGTTGTGAGGCAGAGAGTCGTCACAAGACAGATTGTGGTTACTAAGCTGTGACTCCAGGCACCTGGAAGGTTCAGTATATCCTGCAGGCCTCATTCCTGCTCTTCTCTTAGCCTCCCTGTGCAGAATGGAGAGGGAACACACTCCCTCCTGGTTTCCCTTGTTCTGCTTCCTGTCGCTGTCCCCTGAGGAATATTTTTTCATACTGACAGCAGCATTCTCATCCAGTGGCAGTTTTTGGTTTTATTCACAAGTCTCAGTATCTGTCTGGTCACTGTGTCTGCCATCATGAGCTCCCACCATCTGGCACCTGGTCCTCAGAGCCCTGGGGCCTCTTCTGACTTCGGGGATTTCAGCCCAGGGAACTGTCTCCCATATGCGTAATCTCTGTTCTGCATGCTTCTCACCTCAGCTCTTTGGAAGGGCAGTTTCTTCTTTGTATACTCCGAGACCAGGAGAGCTGGCTGCTTCATGTGCTCATGTCTATGACATGGTTGCTTTTCTTCAACTGCTGACTGCAGAGGTCATGACCTCCCCTTGGGCCAGCCTGTGTGCTCTCTGCAGAGGTCAGAGGTCATGGTCTCTCCCTGGGTTAGCCTGTGTGCTCTCTGCAGAGGTCAGAGGTCATGGTCTCCCTGTGGATCAGCCTGTATGATCTCTCTAACGTGACTTTCTAAGGCCCACCAGCTTCCCAATAATAACACCATGACTTTTTATATTATTTATGAAAACCTTAGACCTTACCTTACTCTTGTTCCCAACTAGCTCTTATAACTTAAATTAATCCGTTAATATTGATCTATGTTCTGTCACATGGCTTGTTGGTTACCGATCCTCGGTTTCATTATGCCCAACTTCTTCAGTGTCTGCTAGGCAAATCTCCCACCTTTGGCTCTCTCTCCCAGAGTTCCTATCTCTCTGCACGGAAGTCCCGCCTATTCTCTCCTGCTTTGTTATAGGCTGTTCAGCTCTTTATTAAACCAATCAGAAGGTGTTGGAGGGAGAGTTTGCTAAACACTAAGACAGGTGATGCTTAACAATACCAAAGTCCAGTGTGCACCAAAATCAGCACTTGAAAACTACAAAGATAATCTTTATACAGTGTACAAAAGGATCACCCCCACGGATCTCTGCACAGGTCATGTTCCCTCTGTAGATCAGCCTGTGTGCTCTCTGCACAGGTCAGAGGTCATGTTCCCTCTGTAGATCAGCTGTGTGCTCTCTGCACAGGTCAGAGGTCATGTTCCCTCTGTAGATCAGCCTGTGTGCTCTCTGCACAGGTCAGAGGTCATGTTCCCTCTGTAGATCAGCCTGTGTGCTCTCTGCCTCTCATTACACATCCTTGCTTGATTTCTTTTCATTTTGTTTCTGACTCATTGGGCACTGATCATAGGGCACTGATCAGTATCGTCTCAGCAATTTCTTTGACCTCTTATTGGAATGTGGAAGCGAACATCCTATTTTATTGTGTTATCTGATCTTGTAGTTTTTCTAAGAAATCCTAATGGTGGTAAAGTTATCATTTCTATTTTTACTTCACCAAGTTGAATGTTTAAATTTCCTTCTGGACTCTTCCATTTTTAAGATTTATTTCTAAGTGTGTGTGTGTGTGCCTTGTGTGTGTATGTGCATATGTGTATGTCTCTGTGTGTCTGTGTGTGTTTGTGTGTACCTGTCTCTCTGTGCATGTGTCTGTGTATGTGTGTGCATGCATGCATGTGCGTGTGCATCATACAGATGCCTAAGGAGAACAGAAGCATCCAATTTCCCTGGAGCTGGAGTTACAGGTGGTTGTGAGCTACTGGAAACTGAACTGCAGTCCTTTGACAGAACAGCACTCATTAAAGAAAAATTTATTTATTTTTATGTGTATGGGTGCTTTGCTTGTATGTATGTCTGTGCACCCTGTGCATGTCTGACACCAGTAGAGGCCAGAACAAGGTGTCAGATATTCCAGAACTGGAGTTACAAGTGGGTGTGAGCCACTATCTGGGTGCTGGGAATTGAACTCAGATCCTCTGGAAGAACAGCCAGTGTTTGTAACTGCTGAGCCATTCTCAGTACTCATTCTTGACCACCCAACCGCCTCTGACCACCCAGCCGCCTCTCCAGCCCCTGGGGAGGTTTTCATATGATTGTCTGTCATGCCAGTTTAATAGATTGATTTTAAGCCATCTTCCAGTTAACAAACATGTAGAGAAATCCATGCAGTTTATTGATTTTTAAACTCTTATTTAGTTTTCATTCAAAATCCCCAATGTAACTGTTATCCAGCCTGACTCAGGGGAAATGAGGACAACATGAGACCCGAAGCTCTGGATGGAGAGCAGAAAGTCTATGGGAGACGGTGAGCAGACCAGAGTGGGGCTGGACCGCAAAAGCAACGGCCTCGTAGTACAGAGGCATGAGTCAGAAATGCCAGAGCTTTCTACAGCTGGCAGTGACTCTTCCTGCTCATCTTGTGCTTTCTGGACCTCATGTGGTACGTGGTTCTCACAATGCTCACACTATCTTCCATCCTCCTGAGACCATATGCATGGGGGTGGAGGTGGAGCTAAAAGATGACAGACAGACAGACAGGCAGGCATGCGCGTGCGCGCACACACACACACACACACACACACACACACACACATTTAATAGAGACCTTTTCCTGGCATTTCATTGGTCAGAAAGGAGTCACGTATTGGTTTCTGACCCAATTATTGTGTGTGTGTGTATATGTGAGTGTGTGTGTGTGTAAGTGTATGTGAATATGTTTTTGTGTGTTCATGTGAGTATATGTGTATGTGTGTGTTTATGTGTGTGTGTATGTGGTGTATATGTGTGTATGTGTGTGTGGTGTATATCAGTGTATATGTGTGTGTATGGTGTATGTGTGTGTGTGTGTGTGGTGTATATCAATGTATGTGTGCGTTTGTGGTATATATCAGTGTATGTGTGGTGTGTGTGTGCGCTTGTGTGTAATTATCTTTAGATGAACCACGTTCAACCTAAGTCAAGCAGGGGACAAAATGGCTTTTCCTGAAATCATAGGCTGAGGAACAGGAACGAAGCCTGATAAGCCAGGCTCTGTAGCCGGGATTGAATGGACGTCCATAACTGACCACTGGAAAGCACAAAGCTCCTGGGTCTCCTCTGCCAACTCACTGCAAGAGTTAGCAAAGCAGTGGAGGTGTGCTTCACGGATGTCAACTAGAAAGCAAGAAGCAAATCCAACCAAGCCCACGGTGGGGGTCTTGTTTGCTGAGAGAGGCTTTGGTGGAGTTCCATTTCTGTGTTCTCCAGAAATACCTCATGATTTAGTGAGCAGACACTTTGGTTTTTATTGTTTGGTTGGAGCAGGACAATCCATACCAATGGGTGGGAGGTGTTTTGTTGTTGTTTTTTTGTTTTGTTTTTAACCATGGAATAAATGAATCCAATGAAGACAATGTAAGGAAAATGATTCCAGCATTTTCAGGGCTGAGCAAACAAAAGTTCGTATTAACAATTGGGATTAATCCGTGTGTATAGCGTAACGCTTTGAAGGGCTCAAACTTATTTGAAGGCGGACAAATCTCTATTTACAGTATTGGCACAGGACCGTGTGCCAGGCACACATCATAATAAAGTAGTCACATTGTAGGGAACAGAGTGTCCAGCTTCTGGTCTAATCATATTACTAGCCACAGACTTTTGGTGATGTCACTTCCGGGAGTTGGCCAGCAAAGCTCTAACAGAGGTAGCAGAATCCTCCAGGGAGCCCCAAAGCTCTGCAAAGTTTTGCTAAGATTGGGGTCACCTTCCTCTCTTCAGCCAGCGTTTGATGAATACCTACTATGTATGGAGTGTCGTGCTAGATGGCTGCACATGATAGGTCAAAACAACATGTTTGCTATCATCCCAGCTTCCTAAACAACTCTCCTCAGGAGAGGAAGATATGGTCTCAGGCTGTGTATGTTTAAATCTATGGATGTTTGGATTCTTTATCACCCGCAGACACATTCATGAATAAAAAGTGAAAGCGGCCCTGGCCTGGGCAGCACGGGTGTGTGGGTGGCAAGGGACCGGTAATGCAGAGAACCAACTCCTCCACTAGCTCGTGCGACCTCTTCCTGCCACCCACGCATTAGTCAGGATGTTAGATTAGGTGGCAGTGAAGGGCTCCCTGCAAAGGTGTCAACTGGGCCGGAACCTGAAGGCTCACAGTGGCAATGGCGGATTGATGGCGTGAGAGAAAGTTCCAGAGGAAGGAAGTAGCATATGCTGACAACATGTGACGGGGAGGAGCCGCCGCTCTGCTCCTGCCCGCTCTGCCGTCTCAGCCTGGAAACACTGGCTTTTCCTTTGTCCACTCACCTCTTTTTAAATAATCTTTGTCTCGCCACGCCCTCCACTTTTCTATTCATTTCCCCCTTGAGCCTCAAGTCCCTTTGAGTTTTGGTTGTTTTGGTGAACATGCCTCTGTTTAAATTCTCAAATGTGTTGATTTATGAGCCTGCATTCGTATAAGGCCTCCCTCTTAAACATCGCAGTGTGAATATGCAGATTCATCCACAACCCTCTGCTCCCCGAGAACTGTTCATCATGTCAAAATTTGAAAGGTGCCTTTACACAGGCCATACAGAATCCCAGCCCTACTCTTTAGATGTATGATCCTATGGGAAAGTCAGCTGCCTTACGCCGATGAGAGTGGTCAGCCCTAAACCAATCGTTCTCAGCCTGGAGGATTAAGCCACTTGCTTTTCTAGTTTTAATTCTGCCACACATTCTTGTTGTTGTTGTTGATGGTATCTGGATAAGTGCATAAAATATATCTGAAACTGAAGATGTAAAATTCAATGTGAAACGCCACAAATTCCATTCTAAATGCGTATTCTAACTGTGTAGAAGTCCATTGAATTGTAGACTGGATTTGATTACCTTTGGTGTGTAATTTTTTATTTATTTGCAATTTTTTCATAATAAAGTTCCTGCAAAAAATTTTAGAACCTTTTTTTTTTTTTAAAGGGCTTCCTTAGGTCCTTAGCTACTGGAGCATATTTTGAACCTCTTTAAAACAGGATAGTAATATTAATGTCTTAAAGCAGTGATTCTCAACCTAGGGGGCGCAAACCCTTTGGGGGTCAAATGACCCTTTCACATATCAGCTATTCTGCATATCAGATTTTTACATTATGATTCATAACAATATCAAAATTACAGTTACGAGGTAGCAACCGAAATGAATTTTATGATCGGGGGTCACTGCAACATGAGGAACTGCCTTAATGAGTCGCAGTCTTAGGGAGGTTGGCAGCTAGTGTCTTAAGGCAAGTGGTTGCTGGAGAGAACACCCCTGCTTCAGGGTCTTCTTCTCTCAAAAGCAATTGTGTGAATTCGCCCATGCTCAGAGGAGAAGTGACATAGTTGCTGGGAATCGTCTCAGACTTAGTAAACGCTCATCAGGACAGTCAGAAGATGCTCAGGCCTGTAGTTTCCCTGCCCTCTATGGGCCCTGAGTAACTGTGGTGCAGCCTACTCAGCAGCAAGTGGGAAGAAAGTGTAACTCAAACCACAGAGTGGGCTTCCAGCTGCACCGGCTGGGCCTTCCTCCCGGAGGGGCTCAGAGGCCTGGTGGGGAAAGCAAGGGCTGAGTGTCAACAAGAAGGACCTGATGTGGTTTCCGTGGTAAACCATGGGATTTCCAGACCTCTGATTTCAGGCCCTACCAATCCTTGGGTGTCCATCTTCTAACCAAGCATAGGTTGCCCTCTGTTTCCAGGAAGTGGGCGATGGGGTCCTTCCATCAAAACAAGAAAATAGTTATGATATTGGATTTTTTTTTAGTTTTTGTAAGAGATGGGAGAAAAGGGGAGTCATAAAATCATGTAGCAGTGGATCTAGGCACTTCAGTTTTGTAAAAGCTGGTCTTTTGGAGTCTTTCCCACAGCCCGGACTGTCATATGTATTTTCCAATGTTGACCTTTTGAGCCTTCTGTGATGTGGCAGTACTATTGTTACCACAGACATCCACATTTTAGAGATGGAAACTGGCATCTAATGGTTTAAGACCTTTTGGCAGCTAGGACTGAATTGAGGCTGAATCATCAGTCCATTCTTACTGTGGTGCTGGGTACAGCCATCTGGAAGCATCTGGAAGTATCTGGAAGCATCTGGAAGCAGCTGTTTGATTGGCACCGTTGAGCTAATGTTGTCTCATGTACTCGGTGAACCTTGATGGAGCTCCTGCTTGTGAGAGTCCCAGAGAGTTCAGGTTTACCCCGTCCTGGAGGCACTTATGGAATGATGTAGTTATGAAGAATGAGACTGAAGTTGTGGGAACTTGGAGGGAAACATCACTCAGTCTATCCGCAGCAGCTAGGGTAACATCTTATTAGTGCAATGACATGCTCAAGTGAGCCCTCAAAGAACAAGCAGATTCTCACCAAAAGGAGTAAGGGAGCTATGTAAGTCCTGGACAGAGACTAAGGGTGGGTAGGGCCAGAACTGACACTCAGTGAGTCTCGGAAAGGCACAGTGCACTACCAATGAGCAACTACAATGATCAAAGAAGTCAGTTGGACTCTACAATAGTGCTCTTAGCACAGCACGGTTGCTGGGCTTTGTAGAGGAGATATGGGATTGTGGTACTTAACTGACGTGTGATAAAGACTCAGAGGCATGGAAGTGAGCTGGAGACGGTCAGCCTTAGAGTTCCTGGTCTTTGTGGTAATATGAACCATGAAAGGAGTAGACAGGCTTGGCACGAGTGAGTTCCTGTGAAAGCTAACTCTACCTAGAAGGAGTGGAGAACATGGTGGTGGTGGGGGGAGCGTCATGATCTGATCTTGGTTACCAAGTAGATTTGGGGGAAGAGAGGGTCAGTTGGGGTGTTTTGGTTTCTGCCTTGCCTACACTGTCTCAGTTCTGTGCTACAAAGGACCCTTGGTCTTGACTTGACATATCCAGGTGCGTTTTCTCAGTGGCCATTATGCAAGAAGAGGGGGTGGAGGAAATGTGTGGGGAAGTGGGCCATGCCACCAGACAGAAGAACTCGTAAGGCAGCGTGAGCTCAGACCGCGGGAGTCTCAAGAGACTGGGGATCACCAAGAGCTGCTCCCTTCCAAATTCTGTACCTGCTCTAGAACACATAACCACGACACCCCACTGAGGGCCATGGGCACTGAGTCATGTAGCATAAACACCTGGAGTTCTTCTCCATCTTAATGAGGTATTTAGATAGCTCTGGAATGTTTAGCCAATGTACTCCTCTTCCTGGGCATTCCTTCCCAAAAAAAGTATGCAATCCCTGGTTCACTCTGAGTAAGGTCTATACATTCACATCCACCATCAAATCAACTAGTATTTACAAGCAAGAATTCTCTCTTCATTAAGGATAGCCTAGGGAAGGCCTTCTCTTCTCCAGCCCCTCCATACTCTCAGTATTCACTCCGAAAAAACTGGGTTCTGCCCTTCCTGGGTTCTGCCTTCCCCTTCCTGCCTTGCATGTGGACACTCTGAAGAGAAGAGTGGACCAGGGACCCCCATTCCTGACTCCCAGCGGATACACAGGAGACTGGGAACACAGGGGCACTCCGGGCATCCCAGCTGAGAAGCAGGGCTTGGTATGACAGATATGGGCTTTTAGTTTGCATATACTTCTACCTCTCATTTGCATTATTTTTCTCTTACCATAACCTGCAGGCAGAGCCAGCCCCGGTGAAAGCCGAGGTGGGAGAAGTTGGAAATCGCTGGGGAGACCACCTGACTCAGTGGTCAAAGGCGGGGTCTCCTTTTCCTCTGCGTTTCAGCTGCTCCAGTCCGTGGGCTGAGCACCTCCCCATGTTGCAGAGCTTAGCAGTGCTACTCCTTCTGTTCCCAGGGCTGCCTTGTCTGCATTGTCTTTACGGTCACTGTGAAAAGCAGACCAGAAACGAGGAAGTACGTGGAGGTCGAAAATGAACAGGGACTTGAAAACGCATCCTTTGCTATTCTGAAATCCACTTAATTCCAGTTTTTAAAAAGTTATTTTGCTGGGTGGTGGTGGCACATTCATTCCAGCACCCGGGAGGCTGAGTCAGGTGGATCTCTGAGTTTGAAGCCAGCCTGGACTACAGAGGACAGCCAGAGCTACACAGAGAAACCCTGTCTCAAAAATCATATATGTATATATATGCATATGCACATGTATATGATGTATAAGTATGCATATATACAAACACATGCACACATATATGTATGTGTGAATATACCATATATATATATATGTATATATATATATATATATATATTATAATATAATATAAAAAAAATTTTTTTGAGACAAGTTCTCATATAAGCTTCCTATGCAGCCAGCACTGGGCTTGAACTCCTGCCGCTCTTGCCTTCCCCTCCCAAGTGCTGTGATTACAGCATATGCTACCACAATCAGCTTCATTTCAGTCTGTAAATCAACGGTTAAGGAAATAAACCAACTTGACACGTTACCATTAAATATTTACTAGTTTCTTGTAAGGGACATCTGGTAACCTCATCTCATAGGCAAGGGAGAGTGTCCAAGCTCACAGAGCTCAGCAATAAAAATCCCTTCCCAGAGGGCTTGGAAAGTGTCTCCAAAGGTCACACTCACCCCCAAACCCTGCCATGCCATCACCAACTGACATTGTCCGGCAACTCAGGCTAGAAGTCTCATCTCCCGTGGAGAAGGGGATACAGCGAAGGGCTTTTTGCAATGAACCCATTGATCACTAGCAAAAGGCTGAAAACAAATTATCTCATTGTACGTAACTATCATATACATCAAGAATAGAATTTGGGGTACTGGGGTGTTCAGTGGTGGGGTGCTTACCAAGTATTCAGGAAGCTCAGGACTTATCCACAGCACCATGAAAATGAACAACTACAGGGTTTCTCTGTGTAGACCAGACTGTCCTAGAACTCACTCTGTAGACCAGGCTGGCCTTGAACTCAGAGTTCTGTCTGCCTCTGCCTCCTAAGTGCCGGGATTAAAGGCGTGTACTGCAACACTCAGCTACAGAGAGATTTAACATTAAAAAAAAAATGGAATGAAAAGTGTAAAATTTTTAGTGCGTAAGCCTCATTTGGACTTGTGACTAATGCAGCTGTGGTGATATTTTATTTTGGTAAAAATAAAATTGGAATCTATTGATGCTATATTTATATTCTTATCCATTTAAGTGTCTATCTGTGTGTGAAAATATGTTCTGAGATGATGCAGAACATTACCAGATAATTTACATGAAAATTCACCTTAGTGACTGGTTAGAGGGTTACAGTGTCCATGTGTGGGTCTCCTGTTGTTACTCTGGGACTAAGCCTGTGGTTCTCAACCTTCCCAAGGCTGCAACCCTTTGATACAGTGTCTCATGTGGTGGTGACTTAACACATGAAATTATTTTCTCTGCTACTTGATAACTGCAATTCTGCTACTGTTATGAATTGCAATGTAAATATTTTTTTGGAGATAGAAATTTGCCAAAGGAGTCATGACCCACAAGTTGAGAAACACTGGCTAAGCAATTTAAAACAATGAATTTTCCTTTAGTTTCTTTTCTCTATCTCCTCATCATCCAAGTAACTATATATATGTATTTGTATGTTCCCCTTTTGGGGAGAGAGAATGACTTAAAATAAAAGAAAAGCTGTGAGAAAAGAGACAGTCTCCCATAATGCCTGGACCGGAAGACGTCTGTCGTAATGATTTCTGTGGTTTGCATTTTGTTGTGGCAGATGGAGGTGGCTGGGCCTGTCTTCCTCTGTTTATCTTCAGAAACTGCTCTTGGATATTCCAGCATCCTGAAGAATTTAACAACCAGCTTGATTTAAACAAACAAACAAACAAACAAACAAACAATCACCCGAGGATTTTGATCAACAGAGAAATCACAGTGATCTGTGAGGAAAACATTTTATAATCAAGCCTCTCATCCATGAACATGGTCCTATTCTCTCCCAGTTAAGTCTTTGCTTCACACTTAATTACGGCTCTTTTTTTTAAAAAATTTTTTTTTATTTTACATTTTTTTTTATTTACTGTATGAGATATATGTGTGCCATGGCACCATAGGGGTCGGAGGACAACTCCATGAACTCTGTTTTCTCCTCTCACTTTTATGTGAGTTTAGGGGATCAAACTCAGGTCATCGGCTTGGCAGCAAGCTCCCTTTCCTGCTGAACCCTCTCGTTAGCACTAATGGCTAAGATCAAAAACTCAGGTGACAGTAGATGCTGGCGAGGATGTGGAGAAAGAAAAACACTCCTCCATTGCTGGTGGGATTGCAAGCTGGTACAACCACTGTGGAAATCAGTTTGGTGGTTCCTCAGAAAATTGTACATAGTATTAACCTGAGAACCCAGCTATACCACTACTGGGCATATACCCAAAAGATGCTCCAACATACGCTCCACTGTGTTCATAGCCTTATTTATAATAGTCAGAAGCTGGAAAGATCTCAGATGTTCTTCAACAGAGGAAGGAATGCAGAAAATGTGGTATATTTACACAATGGAGTACTATTCAGCTATTAAAAACAATGATTTCATGAAATTCTTAGGCAAATGGATGGAACTAGAAAATATCATCCTGAGTGAGGTAACCCAGTCACAAAAGAACACACATGGTATGCACTTATTGATAAGTGGATATTAGCTCAAAAACTTGGAATACCCAAGATAGAGTTTACAAATCACATGAAGCTCAAGAAGAAGGAAGACCAATGTGTGAATGCTTCAGTCCTTCTTAGAAGGGGGAACAAAATACAAATGGTAGGAAATACGGAGACCAAGTGTGGAGCTGAAGGAAAGGCCATCCAGAGACTGCCCTTCCTTGGGATCCATCCTATATACAGACACCAATCCCAGACACTATTGCGGATGCCAAGAAGTATTTGCTGATAGGAACCTGATATAGCTGTCTCCTGAGAGGCTCTGCCATAGCTTGACAAATACAGAGGCAGATGCTCTCAGCCAACCACTGGACTGAGCTCGGGGTCCGCAATGGAGAAGTTAGAGAAAGGACTGAAGGAGCTAAAGGGGTTTGCAACCCATAGGAAGAACAACAATATCAACCAACCAGACCCCCCAGAGCTCCCAGGGACTAAACCACCAACCAAAGAGTAAACATGGAGGGGCCCAGGGCTCCAGCTGCATATATAGTAGAGGATGGCCTTGTCAGGCATCAATGGGAGGGGAGGCCCTTGGTCCTGGGAAAGTATGATGCCAGGGCAGGGGAGTGGCGCAAGAGTGGGTGGGTGGGTGAGCACCCTCATAGAAGCAGAGGGAGGAAGGATAGGATAGGGGGTTTCCGGAGGGGAAATTGGAAAAGGGGATAACATTTGAAATGTAAATAAATAAATATCCAATAAAAAAAATAAAAAATAAATAAAATTTTTTACAATGGCCTTGAATTTTTTCTTAAATAGATTGCTATTTTTAATTGATTTCAAGCTAAATCTTTCATAGATGAATAGAAGAATGTGCTACCCACATTCTTAATTTTACATTTCTTAATTTTAAATTTTCTTTTACATTTCTTAATTTTTAATTTCTTTTTAGCCTTTCTATACTTTTTACTTTTGGGTGCCTTTCAGTTTTTCTTTTCTATATTTGTGTTAAATGATGGATTCATGTGTCGGGTATTCTTCTTTTGTAATCACTGTATTTTCATTTTTTTAAAAATGTATTTATTTAATTTTTCTCCGTGTGTTTGTGTATATGACTGGGTATGGGTATGTGCCACGGCATGCCTGTGGAGGTCAGCTTGCGTGAGTCAACCCTCTCCTACCACCTCCCATGAGTCAGTTCTCTCCTGCCACGTGGGTCCTGGGGATCCAACTCTGATTGACAGGTTTGGTGGCCAATGCCTTTACCCTGGCAAAAGCCATTACTGTGGCCCCGTGATTATTGCATTAAAAATATATGATACTATATAACGCAGGCCAATTTTTGTTTTAGTAGCAAAGCTTCCGTTTTTAAGCAGCATATTTACTGTAGTAATACACTTGGAATTTTTGTCACGATTAGATTTACTTGCTACTTCGTTTTTTTTTTAAGTGTGTGTGTGTGTGTGTGTGTTTTGAGAGTCCACTCTTTCCCTCTACTTTTGGTTCCGGGAGGCAAACACGGGCCTTCAGGTTCGGCGGTAAGCCTAACCCACTAAACCATCTCACCTGCCAGCCACAACTATATTTAAAGGCTTTCGTAGCTAATTCTCACTTGCAATTCCCTGCCGCTGAATAAAAATGGGGTGAAGGTTGTGTAGTGAACCAGGGTAGGGTAACACCAGTGACACAGGTACTTGAGAGCCCTTTGTGTGTCTATTAAAGGGGGGGGGCACAGTGTCATCCTGGGGAGAAGTCTGTTCTTGGATCCAAATGTGATTGTCGTGTCTCCTTTAATGGTCTCTTCTTTGGGCTGTTGTTTTATGGTTCCTCAGTCTATTGCAGATTTGGTCCTGAATGAAAAACAGACTGAGAGAAAGCAGCTACTTGGATTTCACTGACATTTTCAGAAATACCACGCAAACCACTATTTTAATGTTAAAACTTAGAGGTTAAAAATCTCAAATATGAGTCACTCCCCCTCCTCGGTCTTAAACACACACATACCACCACACTGCTGTTACCAGAAGTTGCACAATGCATAGTTATTCAAAATATAAAAACAAATTATACTGACTTTACTATTACCCATTAGGTGTAAAACTGCTTGCTGTGTACAGTAGTTAAAATTCATTCCTCTCTTAGATATGCAAATGTATAGGCTTTTAGGTTCTGATAAAAAAAAAGTTTTCAAATCAAAGCAATTTTTTGTAAAATGAAAATAACTTTGGAATTCCATTTGAAAAAAATCTACCTCGAAATATGTTTAAATGTTCCTAATGTATTACAGAAAAATCTTCCAATAGACAACTCTCTAGGAATTGTTGCGGTATATTTTAAAAGTATTTTTATGTATAAAGACTATAATTTTTGTGTTTGCCGGCACAGCCAAGAGAGACTTCTGCTTTGCCGATGATGATTCCCCTTTCCATCTATCCAGCAGCATCAAGAAAAATTACTTAAGACTGAATAATTAAACTTTTTCTTTTTCTTTTTTTTCTTTTGGTTTTTTTTTTTTTTTTGAGACAGGGTTTCTCTGTGTAGCCCTGGCTGTCCTGGAACTCACTCTGTAGACCAGGCTGGCCTCGAACTCAGAAATCTGCCTGCCTCTGTCTCCCAAGTGCTGGGATTAAAGGTGTGTGCCACCACTGCCTGGCTGAATAATTAAACTTAATGCCAATCTTTCACTTCCCGTGGAGGCCCAAAATGAACCCAGGTTCATTCTTCAACGCGGCTGTTGATATGAACCAAACCCATACTCTCGGATATGGATCTAACATCTATGTCACACATGATGGCACAGAGTGAGGTGTCTTCTCTCAGAAGCTTGACATCATATCTGGTCAACACATCCAAAGCCAAACTGCTGATTTGAGAGTTCCAGAACCTCACATCTCATTCTCATCTCTGTTGATGGTCAATCTACCCTCTGCTTCCTTGGACCAGAACATTTTGATCGTCCCAGATGTCCCCTTCTCTCCAACAGTGCCTTTGTTTCAGCAAGTAGCCATCACCTCAAGATATATTCGTTCAGAATCCAGGAACAGAATCCAGCAACCTTTAGCAGCCGTTTCCTAGGTTGCTTTCCCACAGTTGCCATCCCACAATTCTCTCTGCCCTCAGTGTCTCCCTTGCAGGAATGCAAGCCAGAGTGATGCTTCCTGTACACACAGCAGACTTGTCTCAGCATCCTTTTCGGTGGCTTCTTATAAGGATCACTCAACGAAACAAGAGGAGACCCAGTTTGATCTGACGTCTGGCTCCTGCTTATGTCTCCCATCGTTTTTGCCCTTACTTTCTCTCTTCCTGCCCTTGCTAGCTCTCGGCTGCTTCTGCAGCATTCCAGGCCCGATTCACACTTTGGGCTTCTGCTCTTGGTGTTTTTTCTAACAGGAATTCTGCCCTAGGGGTCTGATTGGTACACTAGACCTTTGCTCAGAGTTTTCCTTTGCAAGAAGCCCCACCCCCCACCCCGGTGCTGCTCTGTTTAATGTTGCAGCAGACCCCCCCCCCCCAATTCGCCAGCAACTGCCAGTTCCTCTTACCCAACTTCCTTTCCTGCTGCATAGCACATAGCAGTTTCTGATATGCTAGATGATTTATTATCCTTACCATTTCCCTGTGCTGCGAGACTAGCGCCGTCCAACTAGGACTCAGTAGACAGATGCCCACCACACACGTCTTAAACAGTTGGGTTGCGTGACCATTCAGTGGCAGAGACCCGGGGAGCACAGAGAGGAATGGAAGTCTTCCTGGGCCCTTCACACCAGAGCAAATGGGAATACAAGTTCATGGCCCTTTGTTATCCCATGACTTTGTCAAACTCAGGTCCCCAACTCAGTGACTTTGGGAAGGTAGAGTGTTGAGGCATCCTGGGTCTCAGCCTTCCCGTACTCACCTTGCTGGTTTCTCTTGAAAGTCGAATCTTCCTTTCTCTCCCTGTAGTGTAGATGGAGCTGGAGGACGTGCTCCTAGGCTTGACTGTGGAAGATAATAAACCAGCCTGTTTCCATCTTGGGTTCGAAAGCCATCTTACAGTAAAGACAAGCTAGGTTCATTCCTGCTTAAAATGAAATGTCTGTTTCTCACTACAAAGGATTCTGCACTGCCTGTTCCAGGAAATGGCAACCCTGCCTTTGTTCCCTAGGTTATTATGACCACCCTTTTGTGACCATTGTTATGACTGCCTTGCAAATATTTCTCTGTATCAAGAGGTTTTTTGTGACCGACTTGTTATGCCTATGTTCTGCTTTTGTGACCCCACCTATGTGCCTGCCAAACCCCTCATTTGGAAACCTCCTATACAAAACGGTATTTTACCCATGTAGAATGCTGATCTCTTGAACCCCAGCTTGAGAGAGAGAGAGAGAGAGACAACCTGGGTACACAGATTTTAAAAAAGCTTGCTTTAATTAATTTGGTCATGATAAATTTAGGTCAGTGGTCTTTCTCCTCTAATCTACAAGATTAACAGCAGAGCTGTGGACTCTCACCGCTGACCTGGTGAGAATTTTCACCAGGACTGAAGGAAATGAAGGGCTTTGTACAGAGTCCAACATGAGGTAGAAACATTTACGGTTGGAATGTTCCTCAGGTCTACTTTCTGGGAAGCTCTACGATTTCTTTTGGAACACTTTTAATAAGTCAGCATCAGGAATTCTTTTAAAGTGGCAAATAAATGGGCATCTGGTATTTTAGCCAATAACAGCAAGTGATGTGAATTGTTCAAATTCGTGTTGTTTGAGCTCATGGCCTTCATAAAGTGAGGAGGCCTGGCTCAGTCTGCACAAAACCCATACCAGCCTGAGAGCATTCATTTAATTACACAGAAAATGCAAGCAGCATACTTCCGTAATTTGTATTTTTAAGAATTATGTTGAAGCCGGGCAGTGGTGGCGCACGCCTTTAGTCCCAGCACTTGGGAGGCAGAGGCAGGTGGATTTCTGAGTTCGAGGGCAGCCTGGTCTACAGAGTGAGTTCCAGGACAGCCAGGGCTATACAGAGAAACCCTGTCTCGAAAAACCGAAAAAAAAAAAAAAGAATTATGTTGATGTCCTGATCACTTTATCCTAAAACATGAATTTTGACAAGCATTCTTTTGAGAACAAAATTAATGTTGGTAGATGTCAAATGGAGGCCTCAAGCTTGGAAATTTCTTAATCGAGCTAGATGATTGACATACAGTAAGTCCACTGGAGGCTCAGCTGGGGTCAGCATCATGACTGGACCCACATGTGTCCATGACCTTGTGCTCTGGTGCTTTTGTTCTGGGATTAATACTCTTCTCCTGCTATCTGGAAATTTCTATTGGTTTCTGAAACACAAGTCCCCTATCTTCATCTCACCATGGTCCTTGGGGATTTTGAGTTTCGTAGTCCGTTCTCAGGATGGTTATCATTGTGAATGGCTATTGCCTCAAGAGTGAGGGATGTTTCAAAACCACCGGGGTAGTTACAACACACTTTGTTGTATCTCGTGTTATTTATGGTAAAAAGCAACTGAAACCCTTCCCTTTGGCTGTGGAGGCAAACTGTGTGACACTCCTGTCGATGAATTTTAGAGGAAATCTTAGATTTTTTTTTCCCATACAGATCTAAAAATAGCCTCAAGTGCCTTTTCCCATATTCTTTTTCTTTCTAAATCATAACCGTACGCCTATAAACATACAACAAAACTTCTTGAGAATAGGTATTACTCAATGCAACACAAATCTAAATGTTTCCATGTATCCATTGAGAATGTATAGTAGAAAATCCAACTTTACATTAAAATTAGATAAAACAGATACATTTCCTAAACACATAGGAGTTTCGCCAAACTCTTTCTGTTTCTGTCTCTGGTCTTCTCGCCCTCTACCTCCATCCCACTCTGTCTCTGTTTCCAGAGTCAGGCTCATGTCTTCTCTTGTCTGTCAAGGTTGATAGACTTTAGATTTCTATTGGTTTTACAGACCCATCATGAGCTTGGTCTCTGACTCAGCCATTAGAGAGCAGAGCCCTCAACTCACACCAGCTGTAATTAGCTAATAACTCTTTAAGTTCAGGCTAGTAGAGGGCACTGACGTTTCTTCTCCCCGGACTTTTTGGGTTATGACACGCAGGGTCCCTGAGCCTTCCTGGAAAGTGCATCAGAAATCATCTCCATTCCATAGTAAAAATGTTTCATGCCGGCTCCTCTGCAAGCACCAGGTTCTGTTGATCCTTGCTCCAGTCCTTCTTGTAAGAAGGCTGGGTTTGATCCAGGTCACAGGCAAGAAACTGGAGACTCTTGGAGCACCAAATACAGTTAGTATATGGAGCCATCTGTGTTTTACTCATCCTGTAGGGAAGAGCTGGCCACTGGAGGAGAGGCTGCCACATCCCAGGTAGCCCCAGTAGCAAGAAGAAACTGATCGAGATCCACTTTACATTAAGACTGGATACAATGGATAAATTTCTCAAACATGTAGTAGCTTGACAACACACATACACACATTTGGAATGGGGGTGAGATGGCTCAGTGGGTAAGGTGCTTTTATGGAGAGCTGGGAAGCATACTTGACATTCTCTGGAAGCTCTTGGGTCAGCAAGCCTTGTCCTAAGCAATGGCTGACAATAGACCCTGCCTCAAATAAGATAGAAGGTAGGGGGCTGACACCAGTTATCCTCTGACCTCCACGTACATATCACACACTTATACGAATCCCAACACACCACACAAGCAATGCTGGCACATTGCCTTGCAGGATGGCATAGCTAGGTCTGGGGACATCCCCCTTGTCTGCTGATAGCTGGCTGCCCATTTCCACATTGTAGATTTCCTCACCACCACCCCGTCCTCCATCCTTCCTCCCCTGATGACTTCAGGTGCAGTTGTTCAGGAGTGCTCCCAGGCTCGACTGATGAGCACTAAAGCCAAGTGCACTTCAGCCACTAGCTGCCCAGTGGTCTGTGTAACTGTGGCAGGCAGCTTGGAGGCTCTGTCTGTCACAGGGGTAGGATTTCCCCGGGGCTTTCTCAGCAGTCTGAAAACAACACATCCTGGCTGGGATACAGGCGGGGAGGCCAGAGAGGTTCTGAATTCTTTGAAATCTCTTCTGAAGTATCTTCAAAACATAATCCTGGTGGGTAGGTGTGAGAAGCTCTTTGAACAGTGGCACAATCCCCAGGAGCTTAAATTAGAGTCTTTTCAAGGGAAATTGAATGAAAGTTTAAAAATATGTAAATACTCTTCTTTCTATAAAACAGAAATTTTATAGTTTCATGTCGAATCTTCTGTATAAAATGGTTTTTCTCCCCAACCTTGGGCTTCATTTGGCAGTGACTGTGACCCTAAAGCCTCCACATGTTAAATCCCACAGACTCCCGGCTACATGTATAGCCTCCCTGCTTGCCTTATAGTGAAGAATTTGTGGAAGGTTGGCACCCATTCTATAAGGCTATGGCTTTTATCTGAAAAGCAGTCAGAATTCTGGGAGACACTACTCTTCATTTTCTTTAGGTCTCTAGGTCATTGGGGAGGAAGAAAGGAAAGGAGAGCAGACAGGGAGGTGAGGGGAACGGGACTGCCCCTTCGTGGCTCCTTTGCTCTCCCAGAGGCTGGACCACACTCTGTTTTTCTTCCCGTGCAGACTTCAAAACAGAGCAGAGCAAGTGTTGATCAACACGCTTTGGGGAACAGGTCAAAAGTGCATGTTAAGAGTCCATGTTAAGAGTCTCTTGGAGTGGCTCTAGCACACATGTGGTGTGTTTGTTTGGTTTTGGTTTTAATGGAATGGCGACACTTTCTGGTATGCTCTCCAGGAAGGGCTCTGGGGCTCTGAATGTCACAACTTGTGACTTAACCAAAGGCAGTACTTTTGCAACTTCTGCACACCATCCTCACAGAACCATGATAATGCTCACATCAAATCCTGAGGTAAACAGAGGCATCAAGGAGCTCACCCAAGCCTTCCCCAGACAGGCTAAAAACTGGGAAGATCAATGCCAGGACTCTCTTACCCATTTCATCAGTAAAAATTTGCCTGGAAGGTTAAAAAGACCAGCTTTAGCCTGTTGTGGAGTCTGAACAAATGACCCTCAGTGGTTTCCCTCTATGGCTTCCTCAGCTGCAGTGCAGAGCTGATTTTATCTGCAAGGTGGCCATAATTCATGACTTAACTCCAGTACTGGTCCTTGTGGACCAGGATTTCTCAGCTTCTGCTGCCCTCAGACCGGCTTCAATCAGTTTTTTTTTTTTTTTCTTGTATCTGGTAGAGTTAGGTCACATCAGCAGGCAGTGTGACTGTGAGCATGTATGCTTTGAGCACATGCCTCTGTATGCAATTTATGCGTGCACATGGCCATGTGTGTGAGTTCATGTACGTGCGTGTATGCCTCTCTCTCTCTCTCTCTCTCTCTCTCTCTCTCTCTCTGTGTGTGTCTGTGTAAGGAAAGGAAGAGGCTATCCATTGTCTTATTTTTCCAGAATCTCTTCCATCCTAAAGATGACAAAACTCAGACAAATCTTTTACACAGAAAAACTTCCTTTTTAGTCAAATGTAACATTCAAATACTTGTGTGCTGGATCCCAAGGACACATTCCTATTATTTAAAAGGCAAACACTAAGAATCTCATCTATTGTGGGTCTCTGCGTTGACCACTGGTGACAGCTTACCACTCATCCTCTCTGCAACTCTGTTCTCTGGCCTTTCCACCCACTAGACACCTCCCACTGCCTCAGTGCCTGGCACTGTCCATAAATGACACAGCCCAGAGGAAAGCCTGGGCGGGCTGCGACTGGGGGTTTCAGCGCTTACTAAAGGTTACCGACCCCTCCACCCCACCCCACACCCAGCCACCCCGAAGAAAGAATGGGACAGATTAGCTGGAGACAACGGGTTTGTGTCTTGGTGGGTGTAAAGTCCAAATAAGAACAGCCTGAAGAGTGCGGGTAGATTTAGTTCACACACCCAACAAGAGCAGGACAGCTATTCCCAAAGCCACGCCCTTCTCCCTGTGTAAAGGAAGCAGGGATTTTTATTCCAGGAGCCTTTAACGTATCCGTGTTGGGGTTGGTCCATTCCTGAGCCTGCTCAGTTAAGGAGCACATTCTTGAGCATGCCCAGTTCAAAGTCGTGGTTTAAGCAGACAGCGAGCACATTTTTGGGCGTGCTTAATGCGAGGTCACAGAGCACAGTTTAAGAGATTAAACTGATGGGCAGGAATGCATCCTGGCTTGCGCAGCTTGCATCGTAAAGGTTGAGTTGAAGACAGAGCAAAAGTGCCTATGGCGCGTTCGTATAGGAATTTGTCTTTAGTGGGTAAAGTTTGACTCAAAGCATGGGGGTCTCTGTTCTGTATTCAGGAATCTTCACCTGGGGGAAGTAGCTAGTTATTTTCTTCTATCTGAGGTATAAATAAGTCCTCACTAGAGAGGAATACTTGGTCTTTTCTCTACTTTCCTCAGAGCCGGTCACATCGCTTAACCAACATAACCAGCCTACAGATGGTTGATTCCTGAGGGGCCAGTGAGGACTGTGGAAATTGCTAGAAGTCTCACTGTGTCCAAAAGCAGGAATTTGAGCCCAGTGCTCTTGTCAGTTG
Source organism: Grammomys surdaster (assembly GCF_004785775.1). Taxonomy (NCBI): domain Eukaryota; kingdom Metazoa; phylum Chordata; class Mammalia; order Rodentia; family Muridae; genus Grammomys; species Grammomys surdaster. The sequence goes on along the minus strand of NW_021604663.1, from coordinate 4,048,591 downwards.
CTTATCCAGAGCTAGTAAGCCGAAGCTCCCTCCAGTGCCAACGGTGTCACCTTAAATACCTAGTTACAGATAGTGCTCCATTCCAGCTCATGCCAGCTTCCTGTGATCGTAAAGACTATGAAAACATCCAGCTGATACGGGGCTGCTGTTGATACTGGCAAAATGGCCGAATGTTTGCAGTAAGAGGTTATAAACCAAGCTGAGAGTGATAGACATAACACTTGTCAGATTCATATTGGTCTGACTTGAGAGTATGTACACACAGAAAACCATGCCCAGGAAAGGAAAGTAGAAGGACGAATGAGGAAGACTTCGCCCCGGGAGCACTTTGCTCTTCCAGGTGGACATTGGGGAGGGCGCTAGCCTGTCTTTCTTCTAGCCCTTCTCCATTTTTCCTTGTCTCTACCATATCTCTTCATTCCTCTGAGATCCCAGCAGAGCTGTACACTCACAGGGGATTTACCCCTCCCTCTCTTTCTCTCTCTCTCTGTCTCTCTTTCTCTGTCTCTCTGTCTCTGTCTCTCTCTCTCTCTGTCTCTGTCTCTCTGTCTCTCTGTCTCTCTCTCTCTCTCTCTCACACACACACACACACACACACACACACAGAGAGAGAGAGAGAGAGAGAGAGAGAGAGAGCTGAAGTGAGTGGTGTCACCAAAAGAATAAAGAAAACCCCAAATTTAGCACCTCGTGTTAACTACATTCACAACAAAGGCCACAAGTACTCTTGCTGACGGGGAAATTTTAAAAGTCACCGAAGTAGGAAACGTGTGACGTAGCCAATACCTGCTTCGTGGAAACAACTCTGCACATGGGCTCTACCACTGACACATTTCCACAGTGGGGCAGGCTGGTGGCTATCTCACTCTCCCAAGACATGGAAAGTGATTTTGTGTGTGGCCAGACCCTGGCCTGTGTGAGCTTTTCGAAGGCACTGGAGAGGGAAAGGCAGGTCCCTGCAGCAGGTGTGCAGGGGAGCAGAGAGCCCAGGAGGGCACCTAGGGCATCTGGACACCCCTCATCCCACTGCGGGGAGTGACATAAAGGAAGATGTGGCGATTTAGTAATGCCAAGTTCTGAGTGCCTGGTGCCTTCTCGGAGAGAAGCACAGTTAAATTGACTTCAGGACAGCAGGAAGGAAGGGAAGGATGTTCTTGGGGCCCAGGGCTGGAGGTCACACAGGTGTGTGTCTAGTCTTCTTCAAGGCTTGGGGTTCCCTGCTCATGGAGACCCTCAGTGGAAAGCATGATGCCCTCAGTTCTCCACAGCTCCTTCTGCTTTATGCATTGTGTGTGTGTGTATGTGTGTGTGTATATGTGTGTGTGTGTGTGTATGTGTGTGTACATGTGTAGAAGCTTCATCTTACATGAAGTATGTCCAGAGCATCGGAACTCTCCTGGCTCTTTCTCTCTTACTATCCATTTTCAAGTGGTGTGTGTGTGTGCGTGTGAGCACACACATGCTTATGTTTTGAAACTTCACACATGCTAGGAAGAGCTCTGTTACTGAGCTATACCCCAGTCCTCAGTGTTAGTTTTTATTTTGAGACAAGATCCCCCTAAGTTGCCCAGGCTGGCCTTGAACTCGCTCTACAGCCTGGTCAGGCCACGAGCTTTTAATCATCTGGCGTCGGCCTCTCTTGTAGCTGGGGTTGTAGGCATGAGCAACCAAGCCTTGTTTGTTTTCAAACCTGAGGCCAACCTTGCACTGCCTTCTCAGGCTATCTTCCCTGTAAGGCTGCCTGGTGAGTGCCTTGCTAAGCCCCTCATTCTTGTTCTTTTCCAGTCCTCAAAACACTCCTCCAGAATCAGGCCCATGGACTGATTGGAATCAAGCAGTCTGCTGACCCCACAGCTATCACGTGGAATGATGCTGTGGTACCAGAGTCTGTCTGTTGGGGATTTTCCTTCTCCATGTGTCCCACATCCATCTCCAGACTGCTTGCAAACCTATCACCTCACCGGCCTGTGTGCCTGTCTTCTCTTGTGTCACATATTTGAGCAGTGTCATTCTTTCCCATGGCCTTTCCTCTTTCCCATTGTGCCCAGTGTGAAGCCAAGCCAGCCTCCCTGTGGAGATGCGGGAAGCAGTTGGTGGGGGAGGCCAAGGGAATGGCAGGAATCCATCCAGGCCTGCCCTGGAGCAGTGAGCAGCCGCAGTCCTGGGTGACATGCCTGGGCTCTCTATCACTCCAGCCTTTTCGATGTTGGAACAGTCTTGGACAGACAGGAATGTTTGCTGAACACCTGCTGTGTGCCAGCCAGAGAATCATGTTCAATACTGCTGAGAGAATGTAATTCTCACCCTGAAGTACATGGAAGGTCCTGTTCTTTCTGTTCTGAAGTTCTAGAATGGATGCTTTCAGTTCAATATAAAGTGTCCTCCAAAAGGCTAGTGTGTTGAAGGCTTGAATCCATGAAGATTCTGACTTTCACAGTGGGCTTATAACTTAGAAGGTGAGGCCTTGGCCGGGCGGTGGTGGCACACACCTTTAATCCCAGCACTTGGGAGGCAGAGGCAGGTGGATTTCTGGGTTTGAGGCCAGCCTGGTCTACAGAGTGAGTTCTAGGACAGCCAGGGCTACACAGAGAAACCCTGTCTCGAAAAAACAAA
>NW_021604663.1:4027780-4045878 GCF_004785775.1 Grammomys surdaster | reverse complement strand
TGAGGACAGCATCTCTTTCCCCTTGACCATGACACATTTATCTCACCACAGGCCTGAGAGCAGTGAATCTAGCTCATCAGAGACCAAAACCTCTGAAACTGGGAGCTAAAACAAATCTTACCTTCTTTTTTAGTGGTTTCTCTTGGATGTTTGTCACATATAGTCTGGTGACCTCAAAGACAAACATATTTACAATCCCACAGATGACAACAGATACTCTTGACAGGGAGTCTAGCTTTAAGATCTTTTACTTTGTTGATATTTTGATCTTGAATTAAAGCGGTGTCCCCTCCCCTGCCCATGGATGCTACCTATTCTGTAATGTGATTTTCTGTAATAATAGCATTGCACCGGGTTTTAGACCATTCAGAGTTCAAAGCCCTTTGACCCTCATACCTTACTTGATTTCAGTTTTCATTTTTCTCTCAAAAAGGACAGAGCTCTTTAACTTTGTGTAGAGACGGCAAAGAAGGTCAGAGCAGAGGGTGGCAGAATGAATGAGGGGCTGGGACTAGACCATCAGTCTGGATTGTACACTGAAGCTAACCTGTCTGAGATACCAGTTGTTGACCTCAGCTTGTTGCCATTGAGAGAGCCTCCCACCTTGTGTTAAGGCCAGATGGAATCTTCTGTTTGCAGCCTGTTCGCCATGGGGTGAGTTGGCTCAGGGGAAATACCTCTGGGCTAGAAGACACCCACACACGCGTGTGAGTGGCAGGAAACAAACCCCAGTCGCCTGCATAGGAGAGTGTGTAGGTCTAGCCTGTGCGGGCACTGGGCATGGGCTGGCTGAGCAGTGTGACATTTCACTCCCTGGTCGCATCTTTTGATGGAAAAGACTTGTAATGCTTGGGAAGAAAAGCCAAGTGGGAAGGCACAGGCAGGCTCTAGGTAGCGACAGCCGACCCTCAGCTGATGCTGAGATACTTTGTTTTCTTTGGAGAAGATATCTTGGCAGGGGGAGGAGTCAGAGCTTGTGTGTGTGTGTGTGTGTGTGTGTGTGTGTGTGTGTAATTGATTCTCAAAGGGCTCTGATGTCCCTCATATTTTAAGCTTTACCATTTTTTTATAAGAATCTCATGAATATGTAAGTAATGCGCTGTGTCCAATATGGGGATGTTTTTATCCTTCTCAGGGGACTGTCAAGGACCAAGTCAAACAGCATCTCCTGGTGTACTTTGAAGTGTCATGATTTTTAGGAGAGGGCACCTATCTACTTAGAGTACGGTCCTCTACAGTGACCAACTCTGATTGGTCTATCAGAACCTAACTTAATTCCACTCAGTACCAGGACTCCCCTGGTACCTTATTCTTAGTTTGCCCAGCACCTATTCTGTCTCTAACGTGCATCTCCTTGTCATGTGGTGACCTGTTCACCCGTCTCTATATGGGGACACTTCTGGAGTGGGGCCCTTGTTTTCACCTCTCTAGTATCAATCGCTGTGTCGGACACACAACAGGTACCCCGAAGATCGTTGTTTGATCGGCAGCTGAAAGTCAGACTATTAGGTACATCTGTGAAGCTAAATCTCAGCTAATTTTGGTCAGGATTCAAAGTGTGATTCACACAGACTCCTTAAATGTCACTAAAGGTCACCACTGACATTAGGGTACTGTGGTCCCTGAAACAAACTGTAGAACCTTCAGCCAATCACTGGGGAGCTATTGTGCTTGGAACTTTTTAATAGAGGACAGTGGCTTACCCTGTCCTCCAGGAGGTCCAGAAATGCCATTGGCTTGGACTTAAGCCAGAGGGCATTTAGGTTCTCCGGACGCAGTTCCTTGAGCCCAAGTCTGCAGAATTTTATACTTAGTTGCTATTTCAGAGCAACTGTGTGTGCTCAAAGCAAACACACAGACCACCTGCCAAGACAGGTTTCTTTTTCAGGCATCTTTAGAAAAAGATAAAAGGCTCAGGGCCTCTGCTCTCTAATTACAGACAGCATCCCCACCGCTTTGGTGGAGCTGAGCCTGGCTATGGGATACAGGTACTGAGTCCACTGAACAGCAGTTGGGTAACTTTAGTGTCCCTTGGCTTCTTGAACATCGCTGGACTCCTCAATTCCTTTCTTCCCTACTGTGATGTCAGCTTATATTGTAGAACGAGGTCAGGGAACCTGGAGGAGGAGGGGTCGTTGACATTCTCTCTGGGGGTTGAGTAGGAGGGTGTGGCAGAGTCATGGGAGTCTAGCCACTCCTCCCAGTCTCTTGTCTACAACTCTGGTTAAATTGCAAGAGGCATAATGATCTTGGGAGGCAATAGAATTGTGGATTTGTAGGCTGCAGAGATGAGAGGGGCTCCTATAGGGAAGCCATCATCCATGCTGGGCGAAGAAACTACATGTGGCTGCAGTAAATGTCCCGTCTCCATCCATGCTCTCTCTCTGAGGAAACCCAACCTACTTTTTAGCTGACCAGGGTGGACTTTGGCAGAATCTTACTTTGCTGTGTTTCTAGGACCTCATGGGGAGGGGTGATGTTGTCCATGTCTCCCCAGGGAAGGAATCTTCACAACAGTTGTGATGCACTTTAGCATCCACAGATACCTTGAAGCCTTTGAAGTAGGAACACTAAAAATGATTATGTCACCTGTCCAACCTTTCGGCTTCTCTGGCTGTGTTGTCATCTACAACATTCAAGCTCAAGAAAAGCACAATCCAGTTATTAAAAATGCAAAACAAAACAAAGCAAAACCAACCAAACAAACAAAAAACCCTCTCCTCAGGGTATTTTATGTAGGTTTCTGATTTTGTGTTGGCCCACAGCCGTCCTGGCCTGAGGGTTAGACATCCTGGGACATAATGGTGTTTATATATTCAAGCATTTGGTTCCTTGTTAGTAAATTGAAATTAACCTTGATCTCATTTTAAAAAACAAATCATTTTTATTTCTTAATTATGTATATGTCAGATCTCCTAGAATTACAGGTGGTTGGACGGGAAACAAACTTGAGGCCTTTTTGAAAGTAGTGCGTGCTCTTAACTGAATCCTCTCTCCGGTTCCCTGTGAGACAAGAAGAAAGTGAGGTGTTCCCAAGTGACAATCAATGCGTGCGATCCCAGACGGACACACGCACCTTTACACCTTCGTAGAGACTTTACTAACTCTCAAGCCTTACTCAGTCTTTTGCTCTAGTTTCTCTGCTGTCCGGAGAGCTTTGGGAACATGGCGTAGACGTGCTAGCTGAGGAGAGGAAGTTCCTGCCACTGTTCCAGAGAATCCAGACACCATCTTTCACATCCTCTTGGTATTCCCCAGCCCCTCTGACCGCAGTCAGATCTCCACTGCCTAAGGCTTCAAAGAGATCCTTAATTGCATCAGTTTGTCCTCTGCACTCTCTGAGCTTCCTCTTCCCGCCTTTCCTCTCATCCGCGCAGCCCCACCATCCCTCCATCCTGCCTCAGTTACCAGAAGACTAGAGACTTCCGCCCAGCCACTGAGATCAGGGCTGTGCCCGCAACTGCTGCCCTCAGGCTTTTCCTCCTCGACGCCCCTCACCCCCACCTATGATACCAGAGGCTGCTGGGATGTGGGGCTTCCCACCTGCATGATCTTAATTCCCATAGGAGGAGAGACAGCAGGGAAGACTGTTTCTGCCCCCCACTGCTGTATCTTTCCTGTAAGGGCTCCCAACAGCTGTGTAAAAGCAGAACCAGTCTAGACTGCGGGGGTGGGATGGGGTGGGGTGCGGTGGTCCCAAGGCTGGGAAAGAGGTTGTCCCAGCGGAGAGTCCTTCGTGGGGGAGAGAACAAGGTCGCCCTCTACAGGCAGCAGTGGGCTCTGTTGTACCTTCAGAGTTGCTGACTTCTCAGCTCTGCCTGTGTAGACAGGAACTGGTGTTCAAGGTAGCCTGGAATGGGGGCCTTGAGAGAGTCCCGGGGTAGGGAGGGCTGCAGTGTAATACTTTTTTTCGGAAACCATTTTGGCTTTCTCAACGTCCCCACTGCCGGGAGCAGCATCTGTGTTCTTCTTGGTCCCACAGTCGTCCGGTTTTAACGTCATCCATCTAATTCCCCTCGTGCAAATCCTTTAGGCAAGAGCTGGGGCTTTGGTTGCGTCGAGATCAGATCTGGAGTTCCTGAGTTTCTCACCGCCTGTGTGACCCACTCACTGTCCAGGGCCTTGCATCTGGCCCTCCAGTGCCGAATGCTCCGATGTTGGGACAATCGTTTGTCCTGCTTGGGGCAGGTGAACACTTTAACAATCTCATCTTTATGGTTATAAGCTATTGTAAACAGGCAGTTTTTGTGACAATTTACCAGCCTGAGTAGTCATAGACCTTGTAAATAGGTAGCCTTGGCAGATATTACCAACTTAGATAAGGACAAGTGAATCATAGACAGAGTCATAGTGACCTATCCCCTGAACCCTCACCCAGCCGATAGATACCCTATTCTGAAAGATATCTGTATTCCCCCTGAACACCCACACTCCAGTGTTATTCCCTTCCCCAGGTCCTGCCTTTTTGTGTTTATAACCCCTGTGTGAATGAGTATAAATTACAATCTGAAAATATATATATGTATATGTACAAAAAAAATCTCATCTTTAGGGCAATCCGTTGAGAAAAAAATGTAAATAACCCGCTTAGGTCAACTACCTGTTGGTTTTGTGATTTATTTATTTTTATTTTTTATTTTTTATTTTTGCTTATGTTTGGTGGTTCCTTTTTGGCTACATCCACACGGTGCCAAAAGTACCCAGGTAACTCAGTGAACAGGCTCTCAGATCATCCATGCCAAAATGTATCCCAAATAACACGAAGCTCTCCTCCTTACTCCTTGCCCTGCTATGACGATGGAAGAGAGGTAGCCTAAACCAGAATAAACACATTGATCGATGGGACCCTAGCACTTAGACCAGTGATGCAGGGTCAGGGATATCTATGTGCTTGGAGGATCAGTAAAGGGAAGATAGAGAATTGTCATAATTGTCATGCGTGTACCATGTCAGAAGCATCTGTAACAATAATTTAATAATCTATGTCAGTTTCCTTGGCTACAATTTCCCTCAAAAGTTGGCCACTGGACACCACAGGTTCTTTGATTCTGATCTTAAATAATCATATTGACTCAGAACATATATTCACGTCACATATGTATATATATGTCATACATATGTAGATATGTATGAAATACATACAGATACATGCATATATGAAATACACACACACACACACACACACACACACACACACACACATATATATATATATATATATGTAAAGCGGTGTCAAGCACAGGACCATGCTAAATCTCAGACCCAAAGACAGTAGCAAGTTTTCTGGTGGCGAGTCCCTTGCAGCACACGTTGGGTGGTCAGGTGACTGGCTGGTGGCATCATCGAGAGCACAGTGTTAGCCATCACTCCTTTCCTGGGGTCCAAGCGAGGACATCACCGCCGGCTGCCATTACTCATCCCTTTGCTCAGAGCTCCTGTTCACATGTTCCTTCAGACTGATGACTTCATCTCTTCCAAGTAGGGTGAGTGTGAAGGAAAAACACCTTCAAACGTAAGAAGACACAACTTGGCCTTCCCCAACCCCGTTGGTGTTTCAAGACAGGGTTTCTCTGTGTAGCCCTGGCTGTTCTGGAACTCACTGTGTAGACCAGGCTGGCCCCAAACTCAGAGTTCCACCTGCCTCTGCCTCCTGAGTCCTGGGATGAAAGGTGTGCTCCACCACACCCAACTACGACTCCATACCTTTACGGCAGGGTTTTGGGAGGTTCACTGAACTTTCATTGGCCATACCCCACTGCTCTTTGCAAAGAAGCTAAGTTGTCACTGGAGTTGTGGCTGAGCTGCTGCCCCGCTGCATTGACTGGGGCTTAGGAGGGGATAGTTTCCCAGTTCACAGTAAGACAGAAGTCGTGTTCTCTTTCTCCTACACAGCCACCTTGAAACACAGGATGGTCACTGGGGCTCTGTCTGGTGCCCTGAGTTGGCTGCAGAGGATGGAAGGGGAACCAGAAGGGAGGAGTGCTTGAGGGAGGACCCTGAGGTTCCTGTGAGCCCAGCTGTATCACTCAGCCTCCTATAGGCAGGACTCCCCTGCCCTGTAAATTTAATGGCTGTATTTGCTCCTCCATTCTCTTGCTCCTGTCAGAGATAGGCCAGTCCTCTAAACCACATCTTTTATGAAAGTTTACGTTCTCATGAAAGGAAAGCAAATTATCAGAGACCGAGTGGGAATCAATTTAGAGAGGCAGGTGAAGAGTAATTGTCCCTTTCTTGGAACTCAAAATATTCCAGCTGCTTTGCTTCTAGAAATGTGTGGACGGTGTTGTTTCTAAAGTCATATTTGAGTGCTTGCCCTTGATAGGGTAGCCCTCGAGGGCAGGGACTGTATCTTCTCATTCTGTTTCCAGAGTCAGCCTGGCACAGAGCAGGTTTTTTCTTTTTTCTTTTTATTAAAGCAGATTCTTTCGATGAACGATGATGCAGGTGCATAATTAGCTAGCCTGGAAGTTTAAGAATCACAGAGTTTAAGAATCGTTCCAGCTCCGTGCGCCCTTCTTTGTCTGGTTTCCTGGTGTTGGCTGACGTCCGTGGATGATGAGGATTTAACAGCGTAGAGTTCCCTCATCGCTTATAGTACTGCATGGGCCTCACTGAGGGGCTGTGCTGGAGAAGGTGCTTGATTGTAGAGAGACCACTGAGAAAAGCTAAGTGGTCTAGAGAGGTCTGGAAAGGCTTCCTGGAGGAGGCCCATCAGAAACAACGCTCCGGTCGGGAGGCTGGAAATAGACCAGGATGTTTGAGTTCCAGCTCCAGACTGGAGAAACAGACTTATAGGAAAGTGGCAACGTGAGGACTGGATCCTGTGTCAGGAGGGATCCCCCAGTGTGGTTGCGGCCTTGAATCCCTCAGCAGGCGCATCCCATCAGCAGACCCTCCTCCCTCCTCCCCTGCCCCAATCCTTTGTCTATCTTTGTTCTTTCTGAACAGCGGTGGGTGGAGATCTTGACAAACGCCCTCTTGCAGAGGGCCTTAGGGTGAGCTTTATATTTTCAAGTTTTCTTGTTGTTCATTCGTGTACCTTTGTTCTAAGCCCCTCTCACTGGCCTCCAGCGCGAAGAGATTTGATTATACTCTTCTCGCACCATGCGCCTCCTGCTGGCGACCGTTAGAAATTACAGCACCTAATGGCTGATTCTAGATCCACCATAAGGCTTCGCAGAGTTTTCAGGACATTAAAATCAAATGAGGGCGCATGACAAACCCTCATCTGACGTGGCTGGTGTCCTTGTAAGAATAAACCAGGACAGAGATGTGTGTGCAGACTCAACTGTAGGCAGATTCAGGCCAAAGAGTAAAGCTCTCAGAAGAAATCACCGCAGCCAACACCTTAACTTTGGACTCAGAGCTGTGAGAAGACAAACTTTGATGTTTTAGCCCCACCTTTTGTGGCACTCTGCCCTGTGTCCCTGGAGAACTGGCTCATCTGTGTTCTGCTTTGTGCCTGCTTGTCTCTCAGTAGAAGCCCAGAGCCATCTTTGGTTATCCCCGCTTCTGATTTACGACCTCTGTCTTTGGTATCCAGAGACACTACTTTCCAGCATTCTTTGCTGGTGTGATTTTTGCCGTTTCCCCAACTACTAGACAAAGATACAACAGGCTTAACAAGTGATCTGGGACACCCCTTCCTCTCAGTTCTGCTGGAGTTTCCTGGGAGTCAGATGACATTATTTATGACCTACTCTGTGCGACTCTTTGGCTCCTGGTTTGACTGTGCACGATATACTCTCCTCCAGCGCATGTAAAGTTTTTACAGGGTACCGGCTGTGTGGATTCCTCTCTGCATCTTTGGACCTGGTAAGGTGTCTGGATTTTATAGGTATGCGATCATTATTTTTGAAAGAATAATATGTGCTTATGAGGAAACAGAGACTCCAAAGAGAATTCTGTGGGCAACCCTAGCCTTGGGGACATACTGAGTTTGTCTTTTTCTTGCACATGGCAGGCATTCAAAGTTTGTTCAAGAAACTTAAGAGAAAAACTTCTCTTATTTAAGCAAAAACAATGAGTTTCTAGTAATTTCCACACAACACGTGCATCGCTTGCTTGGACAGTTTCGTCTCTAGACCCAGGGTCAGTGGTGCTGGAGAGCCAGAGCTCTCCTCTGCCGGCAGGGAAGGGCCAACCCCCTCTTTTTCACGATGGAGCTCTGCTGCCATCTGGTGGCCAGTCTCAGACATTGCATTCTTGAGGAGGCCACAAACAGGTCAGATTTTAAAGCAGGAAGGTATAAAATGTACCCATTTTAAAGTAGGTATATTTTAAAGCCTCTTAAGAGGCCTGTGGTTAGAATATTTTTTCTAGCTGACTCCTGAAATAAATCTTGGAGAATCTGAATATTATTTGAGGTTTAGTGGCCATCTATTAAGTATAAACAGATTCTGGATTGTAAAGTTGACCAGTTCCTAAAAACACACTGTGCTATAGTTCTGCGCACACATCTGTGTTTGTGTTCTCGGCAACAGTGTTGCTAAATATTACAATTTAATCTTAGGAGACTCAGGAAAATACCGGCTTCTCATATCAACAGGAGCCTAGCAGCTTGGAAGCTGCATGAGTGGAGGTGTGTCATCTGCATTTGTCACCTCCATGGCATTAAGCAGCAAGAGACAGTGGTTCCACAGACATCCCAGCTGTGAAGCACATGTGTGCCTGGTGCCAGTGGAAAGAAGAGCATGTTTGAGTCTCCGGAACTGGAGTTGCAGACAGTTGGGAGCTGCCATGTGGATGTTGGGAATTGAACTCAGGACCTCTGGAAAAGCAGACAGTGTTCTTAACTGCTGAGCCATCTCTCCAGCCCTTAACTGTGTCTTATGTGTCGTTACAGTGAAAAAGAAATAACCCAACGTGTCAGTTCAAGCCCAACACCCCTGTTCTCAACAGCGTAAAGGGATGATGAGATCCTGGCCAAGGAGAACATGTTAGGCCTTGTAAACGGTCTAATGCACAGAGCAGTAGCTACAGTAAGTGTGGGAGGGGATTTTCCCCTCCTCTGTGAAGCTTGGTGATTGAGCTTGTCAAAGTCAACTGACAACAGACGAGAGGAAAATAGACGATTATATTAACAGGCCGGTGTATGACAGTCACATAAAGTAAAATAGAAATGGCTCAGAGAGCCAGCCCCAAGAAAAGCCCCTTCCTAGGGGAGAACGAGACCTTGATTCCAGCTAAAGAAGGGGAAATAATTTTAGGGCTGACAAATTAGCATTGGAGGGGGCGAGGTCCCCTGGGTGTGGCTACACTGACATCTTTAGGGTAGAGGGAACGCTGACATCTTTATAGGGAAGCCCTCCAGCACAGTGGTGCAGAAGTAAGGGTGACAGCTAGGACAGCTGGAGGTATTATTCAGTTAATTAAATTTATTTATCAATTTATTTTTATCACTTTATTATCTAACCAATTAATCAAAACAATTAATTAAATTTAATGCTGGAATTAAAATGAAAACATATTATTAGAATATTTCTGTGTCACTCCAGGGGTGTCTTTTCCTGAGCCTCAGGAACAGTGTGGGAAGGCACCAGACAAACAGGCACAGAGTGTCAACATTTGTCACCACTCTTATTGTGTCCTGCAGGGGGCAGGAGCAAGTCTCAGTCCTTTGGTTTGGATCTGCCCGGTGTGGGCAGTGTCCCTGTCTTCTGGAAGTGGCCTAGCTGTTCTTCAAGTGAGCTTCAGGAGGATGGCATCTCATAAACACTCTGCCTAAGGGTCTTGTGTTTTGTAAGGGTCCGAAAATCTTTGAGGGAAGGCCGCAGACTCAGATAGTATGCAAAGACAAAGAACGTTTATTCTGCAGAAACAAGCATGGTTAATTTTTTGAAATGGCGACCCCAGACAAAGGCACACAGGCCTTCTTATAGGAAACTTGGGGAACACTTTAGAAGAGTTAGGTAATCTCAGACCTCATTGATGGGTGCTAGGGGGGTCACAGGTGGTCAGTGGTCTGCATTCCTATCTCATGAACATTTAACTATAGGGTGAGACAGGGCTGCCCAGCGAAGATGGCCCATTCTAAGATAAGCTATTTCCCCATTTTTGTGGTTATCCCCAGGCTGTTCTTTGGGAGGGGATTTTATGACCTTGTTTCTGGATTTTATAGTATGTTATGCTCGGGCATGCGTACAAGTGTGCACAGGTGTGCATACACATGCACACGGGAAGCCAGTGCAGTGTGGCAGGGGCAGCTTTGTGTATGGCGTGGATTTCTCAGACTGTGAACTGTCATGTACAGAGAATCTCATGTAAGCATCACCTGTCAATAAAAAAGTCGATGGCCAATGCGCTGAGGCAGGAAATAGGAGGTAGGACCCTGGGAGGAAGAGAGAGGATTCTGGGAAATAGTGAGAGTATAAAAGAGAGATGAGATAGACGAGGACAGACAGACCGACAAGACAGACATATAGCAGCAGGTAGATGAACTCAGTGAGACGCTGAGGGAGATGGCTGAGAAGATGCAAAGGAAGAAGCAGGCTAGGACCGAAGGAGAGGCAACTAACCACACGGGAGACATAAAATAGTTTAAATGGGTTAAATTAAGTCATGTAGTCAGGGAATGAGCCAAAACTTACAGCCTAGGCATTTAATAATAAATAATTAGTCTCAGAGTCATCTTTCCAGAAGCAGGCGTGGGGTTGGGAAAAAGAACCAGGCTTAACTTCTACAGTGAACAATTCTTATCTGGGCTCTGGGGACAGGACTGGTGATTCCCGGCTCACTCTGAACACAGATTTCATGTCCTTTTGCCTGCTCCATCTCCAAATGCAGGCCTCCAGTGGTTCCTAACTCAGGACAGTCTGTTCTGAATCTGGGGATTGTCCTTTGAAGTCAAATCTCTGGGCCTACAGAGACTGACATGAAGGGCTAATGACCCAAAGGCCTCAGGTGAGCTGACAAGCAGATAAGATCTCCTGCAGGCAGTTAACGTGGGCAGCTCCTGGGAAGATCAGCATACCAACCTGCACTGGTATTTACAACTCGGATGCCGTAGGGGACAGATTTGCAGATGGAATCTTTCAACCCCAAAGTTACCTATTCTGCCCTATAAAACCTTCACCCCTCGTTACCACAAACACACAGACACACACACACACACACACCACACAGACACACCACACACACATAAACACACACACCATACATATATACAGAGACCTACACAACACCACACACAAACACCACACACACACACACACACACAACCATCAGTGCAGTCTCCAGTCCCAAAGACTGTTGCCGTCTCTGTTCTGATTAAAGGACACTCTGAGTCCATAGAGGTTGGGTTTCTCCTTCTTTTATTTTCCTGTCGCCTCTGTTAATCTTGATCTAAAGACTCTATGTCTACAACAAAAGAAAATGCACACTCAAAGCCACCCCCCCAGCAGAGTTCCTGAAAACAAAAGATGGCTCCTGCTCTGTCCCTGCTACACTGTATCCATCCACAGGCCTGTGCCATCTGCTGCTTCTTCCACTAACCACAGGTATTGGGTTGCTGGTCCTTACTTTTTCTTTTTAAAAATGATTTTATTTATTTTTAGTTTATGCACATAGGTTAGTCTCTCTCTCTCTCTCTCTCTCTCTCTCTCTCTCTCTCTCTCTCTCTCTCTCTCTCTCTCTCTCTCTGTGTGTGTGTGTGTGTGTGTGTCCCTGGAACTATAGTCACAGTTAGTTGTGAATGCAATGTAGGTGCTGGGAATTGAACTCTGGTCCTCTGGAAGAGCAGCCAGTGCTCTTAACCGCTGAGCTATCTTTTAAGCCCCCTCTGGTCTTTTCTATGTTGTCCAAGATGGCTCCTCTAACTGTGTCTAGTGCTATCTGGTGCCTGCTGAGGTGTGACCTTTTCTCTGGTACTCACCTAAGCTCTGCTACACTGTGCTTGAACCAGGGTCCCCCAGCTTCCATCTTTTTGTGTCCCACTGGACCAGATGTACATGGCCAAATCCTTTTGCAGTGGTGGAGGGGGTTTACCTCTGATCAGCAGTTGGTGTCAAGTCACAGTATGAAATGACCAGGGTTAGGGATGAAGGGAGACCCTGAGAACCTGTGTTGGTTAACACAGCAAAGGTTAAGACATCGTTCCCTCTCACAGGACTCAGAGTCAGAGCTGGAAGCCACGTGTGGAGTAATAGTTCCAGTGACCCAGAGTTAGAGTTGTCAACCCTTAGTGGGGCCATTAGACGGCAAAGAAGATCCCAGACTGGGAGGTGCAGAGATGATTCAGAAGTCCCACCACTGAGGGAGTGAAGGGGGCACAGAGCAAGGGAGGTCTGTGGAGTGGTGGGAGGAGCTAGAATGCCACCTGTGAACCAAAACCACGGCCGGGGTGACCTAATTATTTACTGTCTTCCCATCAGGTCTCCCTGTCTGCCTACTTCCTGATCTCCCGTAGGAGCGTAAAAGGACAGCATGGTTTCTGATCAAGCACCGGCTAGAAATTGATGGAGACCCCAGGTGATCTTAAGGGACGGCGTGCGTTTCGCCATGCTCCCAGACTCCAGGCTCCTGACACAGGCTCCTGACACGAGGCCGAAGACCTCCATATTGTGAGATCCTTCAGTTAGAACAACACCCACTAGCCTCTCTACAGGTAGAGGGCGCGACTACAGGCCACAGAGCCCCAAGACAGATCTCCATATTAATGAGACACCTATAGGCCAGAGAGTGTAGCCAATTAAACATTCCTTCCCAGACCCTCCTCCTTGCAAAAGGTATTTTCATTCATTTTCCGCCATGACAGTAAATATCTTAAGGCCATGGACTGTCTCTCTTCTTTGGGACCCGCTGTGGGGAACAGTGGAGAAGGTTTTTAGCTACTGAGCTGCTAATCTCTCCCTGATGACCTTTCTACGTTCTCATCCATGGAGGCTCAGCAACCCAAGCAAGCAAGCCGAGCCATGACCAAGTCTCTCATCCCCACCGGGACGCAGCTGGAGCTCATCCTTCCCCCTCTCCCCTTTCGGCTGCCGACAAATCCAGCCCGTACGCCCCCACTTCAGTGGTCTCTGCCTTTCTGCAGCCTCCCAGTGGTGTCTGAGAGCCCAAGGGCCTGAGAACCAACCGGTTCCTGGCCGCCTTTTGGCCCGGGTACCCCCAACCCAAGAGCTCTAGTGCCCCGCAGGACCTCAGACTATGTTCCCAACCCTGAGTGGAGTCCTGTAGCTTCGCACAGCCCGATGCCCGCTCTGTGCCAGCATGGAGTGAACACAGTTAAATTCCTGTGTCTCTCTGTCCCTACAAGAGGCCCTCGCCATGTAGTGAGACAGAGGCAGGACCCACACAACAGGACCCACGCACACTACAACCCAACAATCTCTACTCTTTTCTCTTCTCCCGTCCCCTCCTCCTTATTCCTCTCTGTTCCCTCCCCTTTCCCCTTGTCCCCTCCCCTTCTCTTCCCTCCCCTTTCTTTCCCTCCCCTCCCCTTCCCTCCTCTTCTCTTCCCTTCCTTCCCTTTCTTCACCTTCTCTTCCCTCGCCTCTTCCTCCCTTCCCTTCCCTCCTTTCCCTTCTCTCCCCTCTCCTCCCTCCTTCTCTTTCCCTTCTCCTCTTTTGTCCTCTCCTTCCCCTCCCTCTCCTCCCCTTCCCTCCCTCTCTCTTTGGCTTTTACTACTGTCATTGCTACAGTGGAATGGAAAGTATGCGGTTGGATTCGGATCCTGAGTCTGAGGGTGATTTATTCCATCCCTTTTCAATTTCTGACACATGTTGCTCTTTCTGTGGGATTTCCATCCACACCATCCAAGTGAGAGGGTCACAGGGAAAAGTCCTTCTTAGCAGAGAGAGAGTGTGGCTAATTTGACTTTTCTGATTAAATCTGTCCCAAGGATTGTGGAGGCGCGGGAGTTGCTGCAGTTGCTGGCGATGTATTTATTGTGGCCTCCAGCCACTGCAGTAGAAACGGAATTTTGTCTGAGGGTGTAAAGGAACGGAAAAGGCCTGAGGATTAATGGAAGTACAGTTTGGTGAATATCTCTGCAAAGGGTACTGAATATAATCCCTGCTCCAGGCGAGGTGTGGTGGAGCCGGCAAGATGCTTCTTGTAAGGCTCCCCCTCCCCGACTCCCACTGCCCTTCTGCTCACACCCCAAGCCTCAAAGTTCAGACCAATTCCCCTTTCCCGCCTTCCTCATTCATTCATTCATTCATTCATTCTCTCTCTCTGTCTCTCTCTGTCTCTCTCTGTCTCTCTCTGTCTCCCTCCCTCCCTCCCTCTCTCCCTCCCTCCCTCCCTCCCTCTCTCCCTCCTTCCCTCTCTCCCTCCTTCTCTCCCTCCCTCCTTCTCCCACACATCTCTCTCTGTCCATCCAGACAGCTGTGAGTTTTGCTATGTACCCCTGGCCAGTGTGGAACTTGCCATGTAGCCCAGGCAGGCCTTCAACACTGTGCGATCCTGGTGCCTCCGCTTCCCAAGTTCTGGATTTCAGTCCCCTGCCACCACAGCCGGTACATTTCCCTTCTGTTAGTTTTTCCTGCATGTGGTATTGGGGCCAGATCACTACTGCTGAGCTACAGTCTCAGACTCCTCTCTTCTCGCACAAAGAAGTGGCCAATGCGTGCCCTTCCCCAAATCCTGGTCATGACTTCTAAGTAAGATGACTGCCCCGGGGCTCAGTGGGGACAGGGGAGATTACAGATAACTTTCCCACAGGGATGGACTCAAGTTTTCCTCAGAAAATGAGGGAAAAAAATACAAGAATATAGTTTAGAAACTGGAGAGTTATTTATTGACTTATTTAACAAAGTCTATCATTATTTTTTTTCTTCTGCAGAATCTTGTCTGTCCCTAGGCACAGCCAAGTCAGCAGCAGGCAATAGGAGGCAGGTTCTTTTTCAGAGAAAGGGAGAAGAAGAGAGACAAAGAAAAGAGGAAAGGATGAAGAAGTCTTAGTGTCCACTGCTGTGAAGAGATGCCACACCCACGGCAGTTCTTATAAAGGAAAGCATTTAATTGGGACTGGCTTATATTCAGAGATTTAGTTCATTATCCTCATGGCAGGAAGCATGCTGGCACACGGGCAGACATGGTGCTGGAGAAGTAGCTGAGGGTTCTACATCTGGATCAGAAGACAGCAGGAAAAGACAGTGAATCACTAGGCCTAGCTTGAGCTTCTGAAACCTCAGCCCCTCCCCTCACCCCCACCTGGAAAGAGAGCCTCAGTAGGGAGTTGTCTAGACCTGGTTGGCCTGTGGGAATGTTTGTAGGGGTCGTCTTGATTGCTCATTGATGTAAGAAGACCCATCCCATGGTGGGCGGTTTAATTTCTTTGGCAAGGGATTCCCGACTGTGCAAGAATAGAGGAAGCCAGCTGAGAGGAAGCAAGCAAGCGATCAGGTGAGCAAGCGAGTGTATTCATTTCTCTCTGCCCCTGACTGCCAGTGTGAAGTGACTACTTGCTTGAAGTTCCTGCCTTGTTCTCCAAGCAAAGGGCTACAGCTTGACAGCACTGACAGCACATTTAGTACGCACCCTTTGGGTAGACACTAGGGACAGCTGTGACCCATGCGTGCATCAAGTCAGAAGTGATGCTCACAGATCATTAACTGAGATGTATCTTTGTCTTACTTTCACTGCTGTGAACAGACACCATGACCAAGGCAAGTCTTATAAGGACAACATTTAATTGGGGCTGGCTTACAGGTTCAGAGGTTCAGTCTATCATCATCAAGACAGGAACATGGCAGCGTCCAGGCAGGCATGGTACAGGAGGAGCTGAGAGTTCTACATCTTCATCTGAAGGCTGCTAGCAGAACACTGACTTTCAGGAAGCTGGGATGAGGGTCTTAAAGGCCAGACCCACAATGACACACCTACTCCAACAGGGCCACACCTTCTAATAGTGCCACTCCCTGGGCCTAACATATACAAACCATCACAATCTTTATGAATGACAGAGTTTTGGAACCGATTAAAGCTCACAGTAAAATAACATTGGGAGTATGGAAATTTCAATAACTTTCCTATCACAGGCACAGTGTCCCCTGTGGCCCACACTGAAGTGACTGGTGTATTAATGAACACAGGGTGTGGAACTCTCAATGTGACATGACTCAGAGCCCATAGTAACTAACGGTAAGCACTCAGGGTAACTCTGAAGCTGCTGGCTTCTAGGCATTTGGACAAAGGAACATGTGAATGGATCCATAGTGGATATCAATGGAAGATATCCACTGAATATCTTCATTACCCCCAAATTCTGGCCATTCTCTGTATTTCTAAATCTCTCTATAAGTCTCTCTAACAACTTTTCCCCAAACATCAGTATGCTTGGGTATCACGTGGGAGCTCATGAAAGCATAGACTTCTGAGCCGAACACCACTTTTCTGAATCAGTCTGTTGGAACAAGGCCTGAACATTTACATTTCTGACTAGTGGCCAGGGAAGGCAGAGGCCACTCTGGAATATCTCCTGTTACACTGAGAATCATTTCTGTGAAGAAGAAAAAGGGCATCTCCAAGCCAGAAATAATAATCTCTTGCCTGGCCTGATTGCTTGTCTAGAAACTGTTCCTTTTAAAACACACAAAACAATGTGAAAGGGTTCTTACATGTGTGTGTCTGTGTGTGTGTATGCATGTGTGTGTGTGTGTGTCTGTGTGTGTCTGTGTGTGTGTATGCATGTATATGTCTGTGTGTGTATGCATGTGTGTGTGTGTATGCATGTGTGAGCGTGTATGTGTGTGCATGTGTGTTTGTGTATGCATGTGTGTGTATGTGTATATTCATGTATGTGTGTATGCATGTGTGTGCGTGTATGTGTGTGCATGTATGTGTGTGTGTATGCCTGTGTGTGTATGCGTGCGTGTGTGTGCGTGTGTGTGTGTGTGTGTGTGTGTGTGTAGGACAGAGAAGCTGCTTCCTCCATTCTGAAATGGGCTCTCTCATTCAACCTGGAGCTGTGGATAGGCTAAGCTGACCTGCCAGTGAGTTCTGGGTATCTGTTAGTTTTTGCTGTTTCTCCTCCTAGTGCTGGGTTACAGAGGCTTGCTGCAGGGCCTAGCTTTTTATGTGTGTGTTAGGGATCTGAACTCAGGTCCCTGTGGTTACACTACAGAGATGGTTATATTGAACCATAATCTCCCCAGCCTCAAATTCTTATGAGATTATTTTTTCCCTTAAATAAGTTAACACATAAACTAGAACAAACATAAAATCCACAGTAGACTCTCGAACACCTACGTACTGAATTTCAGCTAAAGCCTTCCTCTCCCCGAGTCCTGGTGATGACCAATGCTTGTGCCTATTCACAATCAGTATTTACATTGTGTGGGTCTTCTTACATTTGATCAGTTCTTGGCCTGAAGCCATTACTCATAAAGTCACACCAGGGCTGACATCATGCCTTGAAGAATCTCAGTGAACCAGACGGGGTGCAGACCTTGTTTGAAGCTTGTAGCAACTCTTTCTTCTCTGTGCTTTGGTTGTGCACACATAGCCTCCCCACTCCCAGCCTTTGATTCTGGGCCCTTCCCTCCCTGCTTCCGAGTTCTCCCACCTGCCCAGTCTGGGGGAGGGGCGCTGGGCATGCTTGTCAATGGCCAGGCTCTGCTTGGTGCCCCTGGGAACTCTTTCCCCTGTTAGGGGCCGTCCTCAGGGTGGCCTATGGCCCAGATCCCCTGAGCTAGCGTGGGAAAGCTAGGTGGGGGAGGGGGGAACCCAAGGAAACCACGTATCCTATAGGATTTTTCCGTGAGATTGACCTTTGCCTAGCCTGTTCTCTCTTTGCTTCCTTCCTGTTTATCCCTGGTAGTGCCATCTTCATAGCAACACATTGCTTATGCACACATCTTCATTGTAGGACATGTTTCTGTGGAGGGTGTTGTGTTTAATAAAACGGCTTGATAAAGCCGGAGGGAGCCTCTCCACGGGCGTCCCCCTGAACAACGAAGCCACGTGACGGGTCTAGTATAAAAAGAAGTTTTGAGGGGGAAGGGAGCCAGGGAGCAGAGCAGGGACAAGAAAAGGGGTAGAGCAGAGAAAGGGGACAGAGAAGGACAGAAAGAGGCCGGGACGTGTGAGGAAGAAAGAGAGAAAGCATGTGCAAAAGGGAGGGAGGGAGGGAGGGGAGAGAGGGAGAGAGGGAG
>NW_021604663.1:3946422-4027380 GCF_004785775.1 Grammomys surdaster | reverse complement strand
GGGAGAGGGAGAGGGAGGAGGGAGAGGGAGAGAGATTGGAGCTGAGCGGTTCTTATACACCTGGCTCCCGAACTTGGGGCAGAGACGGAGGGTGTTGCTGGGCAGAGCCTAGAGAAGTTGCTAACAGTGAGAGATTTGGGATCTGATGAAAACTGAGACATACGAATCTGTGATCTACTTCGGATTATTTCCAGCAATGCGAGGATCCTGGAGTGCTGCCCCCCCTCCAAAGTCCCCTCCCCCCACTAGGCCGATCCTCAGCCACCACTTTGCCTGGAAGATGTAAAACGCAGAAGAGATTGAGCTGAATGCCACTGAGGGCAGGGCATTGTTTAAAGTCCGTTAGTTCCTTCTTTTAACTCCTTTCCTGCTTCTTGCCTGCCCCCTCACCCCACCCCAAACACACACACCGTTCTACTGGGCCAGCCGTAGGCTGGTTCCGCGGTTAGCACACCTGTAGGGTGCTAAAACCTGCAAATGCGCCCCCGAGTCCTTAAGCGTGGTCCAGAATTCATGAAAGATCCTGCCAAGTAAGGACGGTGCAGCAGTCAGGAACAGCGGGGGTGGGGGGCGGGGGTGGAGGGGTGGTGGTGGGGTAAGCGGGTGGGGCAGGGGAACAGAGGAGATGAGGAAAAGCCTCTCTGCGGTCTAGGCTTCCTAGGACTTAGAAATGTCTCCATGCCAAGGAGTGGGACGGTGCCTCCCTCATCCTTCTAGAATGGAGAATCGAAACGGAAAACTAAGCTAGGCTCAGAAAATAAAGCTTTACTTGAGGACCATGACACCTGCCCCCAGACACGCGGCACATATAGAAACATTGCCACAGAATGCATCCCGTGGGAGTTGTCATATTAAACATTTATGGGTTCAGGAAGGTAACCGCATGCATGTGTGTTCTTGTATGAAAACCCTAATATCTTAGGCCCTTAGGGAAGTTAAAAAAAAAAAAGAGTTGGTTAAGCCAATAAATAAGAAAAATCCTGTACAGAAGTCACACCCTCCTTTTGTGGTTTGATTTGGCTGGATTCACTTCAAGCTTGCCTGGAGGCCTTGTAATCCCCAGCCCAAGGCTGCTTAGAGCCAATCAGAGCCCAAGGCTGGTTAGGGCCAATCAGAGCAGTTTCCTTAACAAAGCTGAGGCAGGTCAGGGGTTCAGAAGCAAAAGACGCAGGAATTTAGTTTTTATGAACAGATGCTCCGTATTTACAGAATGCTCCATATGTTCCTGACACCAAGGGGCCTCTCGACCTCCTGTGAGGATAAATAAGGGCAGGGGACTTGGTTCCTAGTCAGTTATTCCTTGTCTTAGTCTCAGAATGAAGGATAAGTGTGTGAACACTGGCTCCTTAGGGATTCCAGGGTTACTTCCTTATTTGAGGCTCGGGAAGAGTTTCTCTACTAGTCATGAAAGCAAGAGAAGAGAGACAAAGCATCTCGTAACTGAGCATGACCTCAGACAGCTTCAGAAGCGCTGACTGATCCTAAGAGAGCCGCTGGCCATGATGATGCTGTAAGACCTTGCATCAGCCAGGATCCGGAGAAGCTGAGTCACAGAGGAAAGATCTATCATCTCTACCTATTGTCTGTTGATCACCCGTCTAAATATTATCTATCGATCATCTACCTATCAGTTATCTATTTGTCTATCCTTGTCTTAGTTAGGGTTTTACTGTTGTGAACAGACACCATGACCAAAGCAACTCTTCTAAGGACAATATTTAGTCGGCTTACAGGTTCAGAGGTTCAGTTTATTATCATTAAGGGGGAAACATGGCGGCATCCAGGCAGGCATGGTGCAGGAGGAGCTGAGAGTTCTACATCTTTACCTGAAGGCTGCTAGCAGAATACTGACCTCCAGGCAGCTAGGATGAGGGTCTTAAAGCCCACACCCACAGCGACACACCCACTCCAACTGGGCTACACTTCCTAACAGCACCACTCCTTGTCCCAAGTATATACAAACCATCATAATCCTGTGAAATCTATCAGTTATCTATCTTTTACCTATCAATCATGTGTGCGTATGTCTATCAACTATCTATGTATCTATGAATTTATCTATCTGTTTATGCATCTGTCTATGTATCTATCATCACCTGCTTATTAATTGTCTATCTACCTTGATATTGATCTACATACAAATTACCTACAAATTACATACTTATCTACCAATAATCTAGCTATTGTCATTAACTACACCTATCTACCTACTGACCAATCATTATATATCTTCGTCTTCTAATGATCTATAGGTATACACACACACTCAAACATACACACACACTGAGGACTTACTCACAGAGGTTTGGTCCTCCACAGTCTGGGAGTTGGGCCGGATGTGTTAATGACAGCCTGCGGTGCTGACTCAGTTAGCCTGGTAATCTACGTTGTTGTCCTGCTAAGGACAGATTGCTTCCAGTTTAAAGCTGGTTGCTTCCAGGTTATTACAGATCTGTCACAGGAACCAAAATGAAGACTTCATCATGACTCCAGCTCTGTAAGAATACTTTGCGTCCAGACTGCAGTACCATATCTTTCCACAAAGTTTTCATTCCTATCAAAAGTTCTTGAGCT
Source organism: Grammomys surdaster (assembly GCF_004785775.1). NCBI lineage: Eukaryota > Metazoa > Chordata > Mammalia > Rodentia > Muridae > Grammomys > Grammomys surdaster. The sequence continues at coordinate 4,024,806 of NW_021604663.1, read as the reverse complement.
ACTCAATCTCTGAAGGTCCCTGGAGTCTATAATAATTAGATTGACTCGATTTATTGGCAGCTGAAGAAGATGGCATTGAACTTGATAGTGTTAGGGCCTCAGCTTCCTCACCTGAACAGTAGAAATGGTGACGGAACCCCATAGCATTGTCCTGAAGAGTAAATAGTACAATGTATTAACAGCTAAAGTAACTGCATTACCAGTTACTATCAGTTTCTGGTAGATAGTGGTCCAAAGTGAACGGCACGTCTAAGGTTAATCTTTACCCACAAACATCTCGTAGAACTTTAAAAACATTTCTCCTGTACTAATTGGTGGCGGTAGAAGCGTGTTGGGTAGTTAACCGTGTCCACTCTGGAACACGAGAAAAACAAGGACACAGACAATGGGGTTGGTTTGAAAGCTGTGGGTTTGAGAGATGCACTAGGCACCCAGTGAGGAAAGACGAATGAGCTGTCAAAAGTCTGGGGCTGGACCAGAGAAGCAGTCAAAGCAAGCCAGTAGAAGTGTATATCAGATCAGCCATATGACATTTGTGAGGACAGTTTTAGGAAGTCAATCTTACACTCAAGAACTGAACGGGCTGGGAAGATGAGGGTCATTGGGAAGAAGGGGCTGGCGCTTTTCTAGGGATGATGGAAACTCTGTTCGGGGTGGGAGTAAGAAGACTACAAAAAGAGGAGACTCTTCCGGGGCTGAGGGGACGGAGTCAAGGATTGGCTAAGGAGGGAGAGATCGAGTCCAAGGTGCTGAGTCTCAGAGTCTTGGAGAGTGGAGACCACTGACAGAAATAGAGAGGGTGAATGGTTGTAGGGCAGGGTTTGGGGGATGACATAGAAAATTATGTAGGGTATTTTCACTTTAATTTTGATAATATAACAGAATTTTGATAATATTCAAGTGGCAATACCCAGGAGGAAGTCAGAGAGGGGTGGGCGGTACTCTCAGAGGCTGGGCTGCTCACCCATCTTTGCCGGGCTTAAAGATGAAGCTCTGAAGTGAGATGAGTCCCAGGAACTTCCGCTTAGTGTACATTTGAAAACAAACTAGGGTAGGCCATCTTTTCTCTGATTGCAAACTGTCAACGAGTAAAGCACAGCAAATTCTCATTTTTCACGGTAGTTACCATCAGTGATTTTGCTCCGAACGTTGGATTAGCGAGTCCCGAGGGGCTACCTCGTGAGGAAACGTGCTCGCGTAGTTCCTGTGAGTGTCTCATCACAGCGTTTTCTTCAGCCAATCAATACATTATCTCTCTCTCCCCTCTCTCTGAATAGTATCCTGTAGTGTGTGTGTGTGTGTGTGTGTGTGTGTGTGTGTGTGTGTGTGTGTAGGTCAAGGCTGAGGGCTAGGAGTTCCACTATCGCTCTTTATCTTAGCTTTTAGACAGGGTCTTTCACTGAACCCGAAGCGTACCAGTTGTCTGGTGCTAGGCTTACAGACACGCAAGACCATGCCCAGCTTTTACAGTGTGCTGGAGAGCCAGCTCTTGCACGGCAAGCTCTTTATAAACAGAGTTATCTCCCTAGCTGTCTTAGAGTTTCCATCGCTGTGAAGAGACATCATGACATGGTAAGGCAACTCTTATAAAGGAAAACATTTAACTGGGACTGGCTTATGGCTTCGGTGGTTCAGTGCATTATCATCATGGCAGGAAGCATAGCAACATGCAGGCAGACCTGGTGCTGGAGGAGCCGAGAGTTCTATATCCTGATCCGAAGAAACCAGAAGGAGTCAGGAGGAATGTCTTCTCTTCATTGGATAAAACTTGAACATAGGCCCTCAAAGCCCAACCCCACAGCTGAACTTCCTCCAATAAGGTCACACCTACTCCAACAAGGCCACACCCCCTAACAGTGCCACTTCCCATGAGCCAATCCTATTCAAACCACCACACCAGCCTCACGTGATTTGCTTTAAATTGGATGCTTCTGCTTAAAGATACTTTATTTAACATAGATTGTCCACTTGGAACTACAGAACGCTTGACTGACTGACTGCACATACTCTCCTTGCGTGAACTATCTCTAACACATGCACTCAGGAACTCTTGCGTTTAGGAGGGCTGGCCTTCAGCCCTATGCTTGGGGACCATTTGATAACGAGAACTCACCAACAAGGAGTAGAGAAATGTGAATGGTGGTACATGTTTCTCAGATGAGCGCTCAGAGAAAAGGGTGCCCGTTGCTTTGTTAGCTTTCTGCTGGAATGTGCTAGGTGTGGTATTTGAAGATTTCAGCACTCCACACATGTCCAGAAAACCACTCCCTGAGCGCTGTGAGCACCGACTTAGACTTATAAGTAAGTGTCATGAAGTAGGGGCTTCAGAAAATTGGAATCGGGATAACGGGGTCATTGTGCTTGCCTGAGAACACGAGTCAAACAACAGAGAGAACTGTTTGCGGCTTAGTCCCCAAAGCCTGAGGCTTCAGAGTCCATTTGGAAATGAGCCTATAAATATTTGTCATTGGAGAGTAAACTTGGACATGAACCACTACGAAGATGCTGAGCCAAGCTCGACTGGAACCCTTTCTTCTGCATCTCTTACCACTTAAGCAGACTTGTGTTAGCTATATTGGCTTCACTCTAGTTGCCTGTAGTGGTCGATAGTTGCATTGCTATGATCAAATAATAAGAAGCAACTGTAGGACTAAGGGTTTATTTTGGCTTACAGTTTGAGTGTGTAGTCCAATGGCGGGGGAGGCATGATGGCAGGAACCGGGAGCTGCTGCTCATTGTGTTCAGTCAGGAAGTAGAAAGGATGAATGCTGGAGTGCCGTTCAGTCTAGTACATTTTTATCCAGTCTAGTACCTCAGCTCATGGGATGGTGCTGCCCACCTTGAGGGTGGGACTTCCTACCTCAGTTGACTATCCATGGAAATGTACCCACAGGTGTATCTCCTGGACGATTCTAAACACAGTCAACTTGGCAGTGGTGATTAGCCATCACACCCTGTGGTGGTTTGAATATGCTTGGCCTGGGGGGTGGCACTATTAGAGGGTGTGGCCTTGTTGGAGGAATTATGTCATTGTGGGCGTGGGTTTTAAGACCCTCCTCCTAGCTGCCTGGAAGTCTATCTTCTCCTATTGGCCTTCAGATAAAGGTGCAGAACTCTCAGCTCCTCCTGCACCATGCCTGCCTGGATGCTGCCAAGCTCCCACCTTGATGATAATGGACTGAACCTCTGAACCTGTAAGCTAGCCCCAGTTAAATGTTGTCATTATAAGAGTTGCCTTGGTCATGGTGTCTGTTCACAGCAGTAAAACCCTGACTAAAACAAACCCCAAGATTTTAATGATTCACTATACATAATAAGGTACATTTCTTATTTATTATTTCACAGGAGCAAGTCACAAAGTCAGGTCAATAGCCATCTGGGGGCTCAGGGGTCTTTCACCCATTGATTCAGCTATAGGAAGGGTCCAGAAATCTTCTACTGGGTTTTCTACAAGTTGGCCACCAGAGGGCGAAAAGTCCCATGAATGTTTTAGGGGCCAGGACTTGGCAATGGCACAGTGTTGGCCTCTACACTTTACTGGTCAGAATGCAGTCAGAGAGGTGGGAGCCAGAGAAATGCTGGGGACACACAAGGGTGTGTGTTTGTTCCTGGTATTGCAACAAAGACACACTCATTTATTGTCCAGCCCATCTATCTGGGGGTCAGAGGTCCAAACCAAGCCTGATGGATCTGGGCTGCTAATGGGACAACCACATTGGGGGTGGGGGCGAAATTCCTGGAAAAACAGCAGGCACTTCATCAATCAACTGGAAAACAAAAACAAAAACACTCAGCCAGCACTGTTTGGGACACCATGGGAGGACCCCATAAGCTCTTCAGTAGTGAGATTTTAGGAGAGAGGGGGGTTTGGCTTATACAGTACCATTCCTGCAGGGCAGGAACTCCTATTGGGGTCCTTCCCTCTTTGACTTTCACCCTGAAAGGCCAGAAGCCATCTGGACGGAAACATTTATGGAGGAAAAGCTCCAGTGATTTGCATGTTCCCAGACGTAGGATTAAGAAAATATAATTTTATGTCGTTTGGAATTTTTATCCCTATAAAGGAGTAGACATTTTTGGTTACTGAATTGACACTGGTTTTGGCTTGAAAGGGTCAGAGACTTTTTTTTTTTCCTGTTTGGTGGCCTCAGAAGCCATGCTTGTCTGAATTTCTCTCTGAGGCAGAAGTACTTTATCCAATAAACATTCTTTAAAGAGCAGTGGCTTCTTACAGAGCTTAAACATGTATCTTGCTCAGAGATCCCCTTTCGAATGTTCCCCTAAGCAGTGTCGGGGGTCCGAGTGCCTCAGCAGGCTGTGTGCTAGCATACTGCAGCTTGATTCAATCTGTGGATGTTCACAATGCTTAGGATTCTGGGAAGTAGATAGATGGACGACTTTCCTCCTCACTGATGGGCTACGTGCCACTTTGCCCATCAACTGTGTGAAATGGGTAAATGTGTGCTCTCGATATTGGAATGGACAGGAGCCCTTTGACCCCTGATCACAGCCTCTCGGTTCCCAAGTGGAGCTAGTGAGGAAGAAGCATTGGCTGTTAGCTTATAGGCGATTCCACTAGGCTCCTCCCAGGGAGTTAGCAATGACATCATCATCTGGTGTTGTTACCTGCTGCTGCCAAGTGCAGACGGCATATAAATCTCTCTGTCTCTGTCTCTCTCTCTGTCTATATCTCTCTCTCTGTTTCTCTCTGTCTGTCTCTGTGTGTCTCTGTCTCTCTCTGTGTGTGTCTCTCTCTGTCTCTGTCTCTCTCTGTGTGTGTCTCTCTCTGTTTCTCTCTCTCTCTCCAGACAGTCTCTCTCTGTGTCTCTCACTTTCTGCTCTTCTCTGTCCCCTCTTTTCTTCCCTCATGGCTCTGCTCCCATCTGTCTCCCCCTACCCCTTCTCCAGGCCGTCACTCCCCTCCCTTCCCTCAAATGAACTTCCTTTACAGCAGATCTGTTGCATGGTGCAATTTCTTAGAGGGCCCAGCACATTAAATTTCATAATAACCTGTTCTTCTTAAACTATGACTATTACACTCTGTCTTGGTTAGGATTTCTATGGCTGTGGTGAATGAAACACCGTGGGTAGGAAAGGGTTTATTTTCCTTACACTTCCACACCACTGTTCATCACTGAAGGAAGTCAGAACAGGAACTCAAACCAAACAGGAACTTGGAGGCAGGAGCTGATGCAGAGGTCATGGAGGGGTGCTGCTTACTGGCTTGCTCTCCATGGCTTCTTTAGCCTATATTCTTATAGAACCCAGACCACCAGCAGTACCCACAATGAGCTGCCTCCTCCCCCCAAATAAATCACCCAGAACATGGCCTCCTGACTCACTTACATCCCGATTTTTTTCCTTAAAGTTTATTTTATGTATGTGAGTATGCTGTCAGTGTCTTCAAACACACCAGAAGAGGGCATCAGATACCATTACAGATGGTTGTGAGCCACCATGTGGTTGCTGGGAATTGAACTCAGTACCTTCAGAAAAGCAGTCAGTATTCTTAACCACTGAGCCATCTCTCCAGTCCACACATCCTGATCTTATGGAGACCTTTTCTCAGTATGAGTCTCCCTCCTCTTTGATGACTCCAGCTTGTGTCCAGTTGGCATACAACTAGCCAGCACCTTGCTCCCGTCCCCCTAAGAAAGACAGCTCTACTTCCGCAGGCTTGTGGAGACAGGGAGTCATGTGATCCAACTAAGTTAATCTTATGCTCCTTCCCGGGAACATGAATTTTGGTCACACTAATGGAAAAATCTATTGGGAAATCTAATTGAAAATGGGAAATGGTCGGGGGTAGTGTGTCCCAAAACAAATCTGAGAGAAGTTGGCTGGGTGTTTCTGTCCCAGGGCTTTCCTGGGTCCTGTTACCCCACCTGTGTAACTTAGCCTTTCTTTAATCCACTAGGTTACCTCTTATTCTTCTAACACTCTTTAGAAGCTTAGGTAATTTCTCAGTTCCTTGCCAAAAACATTAAGAGTTATGGTCATTTATTATTTTAACAAATGATACCCTATTGCCCCCTAGTCTGAGTCAGTATGGAAACTTCTAGCAACATCTGGAAGAATTGGGGCTTTGTTTTATTTTGATTTGTTGTTAATAATTCTGTGATACAGAGAATCTTCTCTTCATTTTCCTAACACAGTACCAATATTATTTCTTTTTTTAAAAATTTTTCATGAGTACCTAGAGGAGGCCTGAAGAGAGCATCAGGTTCCCTGGAGCTGGAGTTGCAGGTGGCTGTGAGCTGCCCCTGTGAGTGCTGGGGACAGAACCCAGGTCCTCTGGGGGAAGCAGCAAGCATTTTAAAACCACCAAACCACCTCTCTAGCCCCCTGTCTCCACTTTTATTTCTTGATAGTTGTTTGTTTTTTAGTACAATGATTGTGGCACTGGAGCGGCCAGCGAATAAGTCATGTTACTGCCGGAACACAACTGGTTTGTATTAAATTGCAGGAAGCACCCTCGGTGAAGTGATCCAGCTTCAAATTAATTTTGCTGATACGTGGGGTGATTCACAAGTACGTTAAGTCACAGAATTAGACACAGCCCTCTTACACAACCACCTTAGAGAATATAAACAATGGCGTAATCAGTAAATACTAACACAAAGGATGCCCTACCTCGATATTAAGGGTTTCTTCAATGAACATTCTTACTGGTAACTATATTCTTACTTTAAATATGCATCAAGGGAAAAAAAAGGCAAACGTGAAAAGTGAGCAATTTGTGATTTGAATTGGCAGCTCATGACAACAGTTCAGACCAACTGGGCCAGAAATACTCCGTTTATAGCACACACATGTAGAGTTGCCTGTGTGAGGTAGAGAGAAACTTCTAGGTGGCATGGATGAGTTCTATATAAAGATGAGTTACAGTAAGGATGGAATCACTGAGAACTGTGTGTCCTGGGATGAGTATGAAGAAATGAATCAAGCCACCAAAGTGCTTCATAGAAGGAGACATGCGTCCATTTTCTTAATTCTGCATACTTTTACCCCGACTTTTAAAGACAGCGGCAACTACCCAGAGGAGAGGGATTCTCAGAGTTAACACCGGGGCTTGTCATGATTCTCCTAAGAGCCAGGTTGCCATTCACAAAATTGGAGACCCACCCTACTCGTGTAAATGAACACATCAAGCAGGGATGAGATCAATAGCCAGCACGTGCTTTACAGAATCGCTGCAAGGAAGGTTACTTAAGTAAATAGAGTTCTGTTTTTCTGTTGCTAAGACATGTGGAAAGACTGGCTTTCACGTGCCAAGCCATGCAACTGACAGCAGAGGGGAAAATTGCCAAGTGCCTGGAAGAGATAAAGGACCCTGTGCCAAAGCCTCTGGTGCAGCTGGGATAGGGCTGATGACCATGAACATCCGTGCTTCCTGTGTTTCAAAATTAAGGGCAACTCACAGGACAGTCCTGGTTGAGATTACCCATGAGCCTATTAGATCTTCTTTGGGTTGTAAATTTTGTAAGAATCATCTCATTTTTTTCAACATGAGGAGATGTGGAATTTTATCAAATATTTTCTGACCATATGACCATATGAAAACCACATGGTTATTCTCCTAAGTGTGGTAAATTACATTTACTCTTAATGTTAAATGTCTTCTGAATCCCTAGGACAGAAGAAATTTGGGTATGTTTTCTTATTTTTTTTTAATACTAAGCTGGATTTGATTTGTTAATTTTTGAAATGATATTTGTACCAAAGTTTATGAGTTTATCTGCTTTAGTCACCGTCTTCTGTCATCAGATTATCTTTGTCTAGTTTTGCTATCAAGTCTGATTATAGGGCCATTTGGGACTTCCTTTCTTCTGGGATCAAATTTAGAAACTATAATCTCTAGGAATTTTTCATTTATTATTTTGAATGGATGGATCCAGGGTCTTGTGAACTCTTGGTAGGTGAAATACCACCAAGGACATCCCAGGCCATTGGTTTTTCTGTACAGGATCTTGCTTTGTAGCTGGGGCAGGTCTTGACACACATGCCTCATTTCCTGGGCACTGGGATTACCCCAATCAGGAATTTTCTTATTTTATATAATGCTTCAAACTTGCGAAGATATTTGATGAAGTAATTTTAATCAGATAAAATAATCACAACAACTCAGACTTATTCCTATCAGTATCTATGGCTTTATAGTTGAGCTTTAAAAAATCCCATTATATGTCTTTATCCGTGCCTTCTCTAGCTTTCTGTTTCTTACATATTTAAACACAAAAATCTAAAGTTGCATATTTCTCTCCGATTTAAACATTAGAGCTGTATACTATCTACTTTTAATTTTTCTGTGTACACATGTGCCATGGATTTCATTCATGCCTACTTTCAACATCTTATAAGTTGCTATATATACAAAGTTCACTATTGTTCATTTTTTTTAGCATCAAATGTTCTATTTGACACTGTCTGATTTCTAAAAAAATAATTATTTAAACTTTCCATTTTGACTCCAGATTTCATCTCAAAATAAAATGAGGCCATAGTCTGTATGATCTTGAGTTAGTGAAATTTACTCTGCCCCTGTTTGACTCAATTTATGGTCAGATTTTCTAAGAAAGTTCCCTCGTGAGCTTGAGAAAAATGTGCTTTACATACATGACTGTGCAGTCAGGCTTCTCAGTGCACAGCTCATGGTTTCCACAGTGTTGCTACTTCATCCAGTTTATTCACCCATGGTGGAGAATGGACCGTGAAAGCCACTCCTCGTGGCCTTGAGGTTGTATCTTCCATATTTTTCAATTTTGGCATGTGTGATGAATAACGGAAAATGTAATTATTCCCATCTTTCCTCATAAACAAAGCCAGTTCACTTGAATACCTTTGCCAGTGCTCACATGGACTCCCACTCTTTTGTGTGTGAAGACAGAATTTCTCTTATCTTTCTTTTCTAGGTCATGCGTCTTTATGATTGATTTGGTGTCTGATTAGACATATCTGTACATTTTAAAATTTCTTTGTTCCCCAGACCTTCCCTTCCAAGTCTGTCTTTTTTTCCTGAAGCACTTTTAGAAGCTTCTCTAGAGAAAGGTCTACAGGCAGTGATTGCTTTCAGAGTTTATTCATTGGAGAATGCCTCATTGTACTTAATCCTTGAAAGGTTATTATGCCAAGCACATAGACCTAGAAGTGAGGTTACTTTTCCATCTGCGGTGGTTTGAATACGCTTGCCCCATAGGGAGTGGTACTGTGAGGAGGTGTGGCCTTGAAGGAGAAAATGTGTCACGGTGCTTTGAAGTTCCCTCAGTGTGGAAGAGTCAGTTTTCTGCTGGAAGAAGTCAGATTGAAATGCCGAACTCTCGGCTCCTCCTGCACCATTCTTGCCTGGATGCTGTCATGTTCCTGACTTGATGATAATGGACTGAACCTCCAAACCTGTAAGCCAGCCCAAATTAAACGTTGTCCTTTGTAAGAGTTGCCTTGGTCATGGTGTCTGTTCATAGTGGTAAAACCTAAAGTAAGACACCATCGAAGTCTGAAGATTTTGTTGCTTTGGCTTCCTATTGAGAGGTTTCCTTTCGCAGGACTCCCCTTGCTGCTTTCTGGCTGTTCTTCATCATCATCAGTTGACCCCTGGTGTGTGCAGAGATGGGTTTCCTCGTGCTCCTCTGGCTTGGCACTTGTTTGCTCCTGTATCTGTGGATTTATCTTTCCTCATTGTTCAGCCACCGCTTCACTGAGTATTGCTTCTTCTCTGTCTAGTCAGCTCTTGCCTTCTTGGACGTTGCCTGGACACCCAGTAGACCTTTCAATGTCATTTTTCATCCTTTTCCTTCTTTACAGTCTCTGTCTTCTTGTGCGTGCGCGCGCGCTCACATGCATATATCTGTATCTATGTCAATGTCTATGTATATATGCATATATTATATTATTATGTGTCTTATTATATGTATATATTACATATTATTAACATTATATATATGTATGTATATGTATGTATATATAATGTTGGTAATTTCTTTTCTGATTTTTGTTTCTTTTGTTTTTGTTTTTTCAGACAGGGTCTCTCTAACTAGCCATGACCATCCTCGAACTCACTCCACAGACCAAACTGTCCTTGAACTCACAGAGATCTGCCTGCCTTTTGCCTCTAGTGTTCTGGAATTAAAACTGTGTGCCTCCATGCCTGGCAGCAATTCCTTAAGGAACCTTTGACTTCCCTAATTTTCTCTTTTGCCATGTCTAGTCTACTATTTAGAATGTATTATCCATTGTAATGTTTTTATTTATGTTATATTTGGCCATGCTTAAATCACCATTTATTTTGTCCTGTTCTTATTTCTACAACCACATAACATTATTTCGTATTTTGAATTTAATAGTTTTAATATGGGAAACATGTAAAAGCTCCGCCTTGTTTCTACTGAGTCTTCTCACGGTATTTGCTTCTTTAAAGGTTCTATGATGACTTGTTTGATTGGTCATAAACTGTGGAAGTCCCAATGTCCTAAGTTGCAATGTTTTACTGTGTGTGTTAGAAGAATCTTTCTGATCTAGGACACTCAAGGGTTTAGACTAATGTAAAGGCAAGAAGATGTCAGATCCACTCTCTGCCTGTGATTAGTTTGGACTTTAATCATGACATCTCTTTACACATATGTGATGATGAGCTAAACCTTCCTTCACAGATGTCATCTAGGGACTTGCTCATCTGTTGATGTCCTCATTCATGGTGCCCTTCTGATGTCCGATCTGAATTATTTTAATGCTTCCCCAACTTCCTCTATACCTTTATTCTTTGCCACCTCTCTGATCTCCAGATGGCTGCCTAGCATTTTTAAAATACAACTCTGAAGTCTTTCAAAACACTACCCTGGGACGTCTCCCCTCCATCTACTGTTTTCCTCTGTAATGAAAGCTCAGAGGCCTCCTTTTACCTTCAGTCTTCTTTTTAAGTGCTTCTGTGATGAATTCTAACTTATCTTTAATACCTAATGTCGGTAGGTTCTTGCATGCATCCTTCTGTCTAGCCGGTGTGTATGCTTGGCTACTTTTGTCTCAGCCTTGGTCCCTCCAGGTTCCTCACTTCCAAGGGAATAATCTTTCCTTCAAGGCCCAACTCAGTGATCACTCTCCTTCCCCAGCTGAGAGCTATTGACAGCTGATGGCTTCTGGGGGAGGGAGAGTCAGTTTTCACTAAGGATGTCGTCCCTGGTAGGTAAGCGGACTGTGCTCCAATGGATGGCCCATGCCTGTGTTTATATGGGCAGTACAAGTCTGACTCAGTGGGCTATTTAAACTCCCGACTCCCAACTCAAAGCAACAGGGACGTGAAGCTGAGAGAGAGTTGACCAGGGAGAAGGTGCAGGAGAGTGGGGGGTAAGTATGATTAAAATACACTGTGTACAAGTACAAAATTCTTAAAGAATTATCAGAGTATTATCTTAAAAATAATGATTCTCTAGGCCAGGTGTGGTGGTGCTCACCTTTAATCCCAGCACTCGGGAGGCAGAGGCAGGTGGAGCTCTGTGAGTTCAAGGCCAGCCTTGTCTACAAAGAGTTCTGGGACAGCGAGGGCTGTTACAAAGAGAAATCCTGTCTGGAAAAATAAAAAACAAAACCAAAAACGAAGAAACAAAAAAGACTTCTAAGATGCCCTTGTGAGTGAATCCTGTTGCCTTTCGCCGTGTTTTCAGCTGTGACTCAGTGCATGAACGCACATGCACTTATATGTGTATATGTACAGAGATATTTGTCTCAGAAAATAATATTGTATTCCTTTATCTCCTCTCCTCTCCTCTCCTCTCCTCTCCTCTCCTCTCTTCTTCTTCCCCTTTTGCCCTGCCTTTGATGTCAGATACTGTTTCATCTTTCTAAATCAGTTTTCTCTTCCACTCATTCCAACCCCATCTTTAGGAATTTTCAACATGAAAACAACTGCTTTTATAGCATCCTAAATGTTTTTCTGGAGCACAAGCAGACATGATGGAGAAAACTGTAGTGGCCATAACTGATTGATTCCACTCAGGGCTCCCCAGGACTTTTTGGATGGAGCAGGGCACACACAGGGATGTATTTGGAGGATGGCTTAGGGGCCAAACTCTGGAAATCTGTGGTTTCTGTGCATTAGGAAAACAAACGCAAGTAAACCAAAGGCACCACCCTCAACGAATGAGAGCCAGAACTCATGAGAATATCTACGCTCACAAAGAGAAGATGAACAGTGTGGTGGAAGGCTGGGTTCTGGTTCCTTTGATAGAGAACTCTGCTCATTACAGAGTTTATCCTGGTGAGCCAGCCCTTCCTAATAGATCTGTGATAGTTCCTTGATTTGATGAGCGACTCAGTAGTTTCAAGTTTCTTGTTGCTTTTGGTAATTGACATATTTTCTCTCTTGGCAACAGTTCTAATAAGGCATCCTGCTTTAAAACATTTACACACCACTGGTACATTCATGTCAGACTTTATGACTGTGCTCACCACAAAATGCAAAGAAGTATCCAGTTTGCCCAACTGGGCTTGTTTCTGAGCTTACTAACCATTGCAATATGCAAAATGACTACCTTGCTGCAGTCTTGCCTTGGCTTGAGATGAAGTTTACTTACAGACACCTAAGTCACACATTAGAGGACAACATGTCATGGCCCCACTGGAAGGCAATGTCACCAAACATTTGTGCCTGTGTGCCTCTGCTGTTTATTTAATGCTCTGCATGTAATAGGTTTTCTAGGAATGTCTTAAAAAATCCATGAAGTTGTTTATAAAAACAGATTTTTACAGATTCAGTGTATGCTCCATTTTTTCAATAGTTTCATGGGCTGGCATCACGGTACATACACACATAGAAATGAGAACTCATGTTGTAAGATAAGTCTGTCTCAGGCTTTCACAATTCTGTAATACAATTTAGGATGTTATATTAAATACAGAATAAATCCAGAGCCCATGAAGCAACCTTTGTTCTATCTCTGTGACCAGAAGAACTCCCACGAGGACCCCAATCTCTAAAGATTCTCACCAGCTCTCAACACTGTGCCACAGAAAACCAACCTGCCCCCACAGGAATCCTCCATTGACAAGCCACACTGAAGACGTAGCTGTCCTGAGGACCAAGATGCCACGTCTGCACACCATGAGGGAATCCATATCCAACTACTGTCGGAAGGGAGGAAACTGCAAACAGGGTGAAACTATGAAAGAAAAGAGGGACTCAGATGAATGAGCTCCTGCCGCTCCCGCCCTCACCTTGGAAATAAACAATCAGCCACTCATAACTGACTAGAGGCACCTCACTAGTGGAATGAAAAAGACCATTTTTAAAATGTGATTGCTGCAGGGTCTCTCTGCCCCAAGTCACCTACCTACCTGTCTACAGGTTCATAGGATCATGCAGGGTGTTCACCATAGCCAGGGGGTGGGATGGGGGTGGAACGACCAGATTCCACTGGTTTCTTGCAAAGGGCCATTCACCCAAGCCTGTACTGCTGAGTAAAAAATCTCCATGCATGAACTCGCACGTCCTTTCTATGAACTTGCTACAAGGTAGGGGGTGTGCTGGGTCCCAAGGGTGTAGGGTACAGTGTTTGTAATTCAGATGCAAATGTCCCTTGAAAGTCTATGTGTTAAAGCTTGGTCCCCAGTTGGCACTGTTGGGAAGTAGTAGACATTTTGAGAGGCAGGGAAGAGTTGAAGGGTCTTGAGGTCATTGGGTAAATGCCCTGGAATGGGATGGTGGGACCTGAACACTTTGGTTTGTCTCCTTTTTGTATCCTGTCCATGAGGTGAATGGTTTGGATTTCCTGTGAGTTCCCATGACGATGTGCTTTGTTGGGGTGCAGGCCCAAAGCAACAGGACTGAACAACACTCTCCACCTTATGAGAAGCTGCTTAGCTCAGCTATTTGTTATTGTGAGGAAAAGCTGACAGACACGCAGGTTGTGAGCAAAACAACATGGTACCCGTTCTTATGGAGTGTGTAGTCAAGCCAGGCTAAGAGACAAGGATTAACCCCAAAGATAAGAGTGATTCCACAGCCAGAAGAGCAACTACAAAGGAGAGTTATTTGGCATATACAGTGGGCACAGATTTCCCTGACCTAGAGAGGTTTGTGTACAACTCTGGTGGAAGCTGAACTTGGAAAAGCTAAGTGAAGGCAGAAAGGGAAAATGGCCAGTATCAAGCCATGAGGAGACCCAGTGGCCCTGGGGATAGGTCTTTTGTGGGTGGCAGAGAGGGGGCAGGAAGAGGCTTAGATACAGTGGGACTGGAGAAGGATTGGCCGTGTGTGTGTGTGTGTGTGTGTGTGTGTGTGTGTGTGTGTGTAGAGAAGCTGGAACAGGTAGATACTTCCAGACAAAGAGGATGCCTTGGGTCTGAATGTGCTGACTGCTCATTAAGTCATGACTGAGGCAAAGGCAGACAGACAGGTCCTTCCCTGATGGAGGAGCTCAAGTGCCTCCTTTCTTCCCCAGAGCATCATGTAAATAAAGACTGAGAATCACCTGGGAGCTATAAGAGAAGGGCTTAATTCAGATGACACAGAGACCACAGAATGTTGTTGATGAGATGCCTCTGTTAGCAAAGTGCCTGCTACACAGGCATGGAGGCCTGAGTCAAGTTCTTAGCATCCGTGTAAAAGCTGGGCATGGCGGAGCACGCCTGTAATTCCAGTGCTGGAGTGGCAGAGAGGATCCCCGGGGCTTGCTGACCAGTCAGTCCAGCTAATCGCTGAGCTCCAGCTTTGGTGAGAAGCCCCGTCTCAAAAATAATGTAGAGTGCTGTAGAGAAAGGCAGCCTCCATGTCTGGGTGGCTGCTTAAAATACAGGTGGGGAAAATGGTCCCTTTCCAGGGTTAGAAATACCTGAAGGAGGAATGAAAGGGTCCTTGCCTCTCAGCCAACACTATTTCTGCTGATGTCCTGTTGGAGAGTCATACTTTCGATTCTAAGATGATGCAAAGAACCCCAAGCTTGTCCACGGGAAATCAGGTTGACCTCCCCTGGCTGTGCTGTTTACTGACTGAATAAATATACAAGCCCTTTGTTTCTTCTACCTCTGCAAAATGTCTCCTGTTTATGACCATGAAGGAAAGGGTGTCCCAGGAGCTGTTAAGCGTTGCATGTGTACAGAGGGGAACACTTGAAGGCTTACAAGACGCTCACAAGTCAGTTAGAAAAAGGTGGTTACCTCCCCATCAGCCTCTGAAGGGAAGGGTTATGCTACCAGGGCTTGAGAGTCTTGCTTGACTTTTCCATGGGGCAGCTCACCGGAGTGACAGCAAGCCAATTTTCTGTCAACTGCCAGCTGGTTCTGATGTTATTTTGCAGATGAGCATAGGTCTATACCCTCCTCGTTGGCCAGGTACACAGCTGGGGCACATCACAGGACTACTGAGACAATAATTAGCTTCTCCATTCTGAAAACAAATGCCTGTCTGTCCTCACGTGGTCTGAGGCACACAGGACATGGGGTTTGGAGGACATATCCTAGATGACCCAGCAGCTTAGGACTGTGAACACAGCTCTGTAGTGGGACTTGCTTCATGGTTGCATGCTGATCTCAGCAAGGTGCTGGGAGTCAGTGACGTGCAGCCTGGGAAGGTGGCCAGACTTGTCTCCCTAGAATGGTGCCCAGGCCAACTTTTAAAACTGTGACTGCAACTTGAGGACTGTACGTGTTGAGCCCTGCTTCTACTCAGACTGGCCAGTGCCTCCCACCCATCCCACGCTCTCTGTAATTCCTTAGGATTAGAGTAAATGTGACTGTGTCTACCTACAGCAGCGGTTCGAGACCTGCAAGTCACAACTCCTCTGGCAAACCTCCATCCCCAAAAGTATTATATTACGATTGTTAACTGTAGCAAAATTACAGTTGTGAAGTAGCAACGAAAGTAATTTTGTAGTTGGGGGTCACTACAACTTGAGGGACTGTATCAAAGGGTTTGCAGAGTTAGGGAGGTTGAGAACCACTGACCTAAGGAAGCACCCATGAGGGCAAACACCTCCTCGGGATAAAATAAAGGAAGATAGGTGACGTGTGTCAAGTTTCCTTGGGGCATCATCGCCTCCGACAGCGCTCATGGTTTTAGTTTGGTTTTGATTGATTGGTTGATGTACTGCGTTTGACCTGGAGCTCTTTGAGGCAAGGGCGATCTTTCTTGATCACATCTGTACACTCAGATCCTAGTACACTGCATGGAACAAGAATAGACTATCAGTATCAAGTATGCACAAGAGGTGATGGGTGAACAAGCTCTCTTTATTTAGCCCAAGTCAAGGGACCAATGAGCAGTGCAGATGAAGGAGCTGGACGAACAGCTTTCTCTTGTGATATGGTGTGTCTGACTGACCGAGGACACTGAAAGGGGAGATCCTAGGTCTCTGGCTTTCTATTTACACACACACACACACACACACACACACGCATACACATGCACAGACACACACTCACAGACACACACACACAGACACATACACACACAGACACACACACACAGACACAGACACAGACACAGACACACACACACACACACACACACACACACACACACAACGATGTGTAACTGGAAGCCAGAGATCACATCAATATCGTTCTTTCTGAGTTGTCCACCCTGCTATTTGTGACAAAGTCTCTTATTGTCCTGGGACTTGCAAATCATCTTAGGCCTGCTGGTGAGTCCTACAGACCTACTGGTCTCATATTCCTGGGGCTGGGATTATAAAGATGCCCCCTCTTTTTTGCCGAGGTTCTAGGGATTTTTCTTGGACCTCATGATGTACTGTGAACACTTTGTTGACAGAGCAGGCTATGGCTTTATATTGGGTCAAGAGATATGGTTTTAGTCAGAGCTCTTAAGGAAGCATAAGCCAGGCCAGGCTGACATCTTACATCCTTCCTGTTTCACCAACCCTTCAACACCTTTGTACTAAGGAAGATAATCACCTTGACCTTTCGCAGAAGCAAATCAGAACCTCTGTGCTCAGGAACTCACCACGGGCAGTGACTGAGCCACAGAATGATTTTCCAATCCTAGACACCATTTCTTTCCCATCCCTCCCAAACTCTGAGAAGATACATGATTTAACACCCAGGGCTTGCATGGTTGCGTGCTATCGAGGTTGGGCTCCATCTGGATACCGAGAGTGTGTTTCTCTCAAATCTATGGTGGTATTGGGGCAAGTGAGATAGACTTTAATCTGAACTCTCTGCCTTGATCACATTCCTAGTGATCATGCGTGGTGGGGAGAGACCTGAGCTTGAAGTTGAAGCTTGGCCAGGCTGTCACACCCACTGGTTAGAGGACCCAGGACGAACCAGACTCCTGGGATCCTTGACCTCTCCGTAAGAGCTGAACCATGCTGGCACTCTTTCAAGGATAGAATGAATACAGTTCAAGGGAAGGTTTGCAAAGCCTTATTGTCTTCCCAGATGGAAGCAAGTTTATTTTTTCCATATCAACAGCATTGAGAGGAATGGGTGAGCCTGTTAATGACTTCTATTTTCTTTCTGTCTTTTCTGTTTGTTTACCGAGTCCTAGAGAAACATGCTTTCTTCCTGATTCGTCATGGTGAAGTTATGTTTTCCTTTCACTCACCCCCAAGCGTGTTAGGCACATTCTCTTTTCTGTGTGTAAGCTCTAAAGACCGTGTGCACACCACCACTGTGTAACAGGCATCGCATGGTATCTGCTATTACCACCCATGAGGTACGTCTGCAAAGAAGGTGTTTTCAGAGGAATTAAAGAGCTGAACAGGGCTGGATGGCCGATGAAAGGGATGAGATGCACACTTTCAGAGCTCTCTGGATGGCCATTTGGAAGCGGTTCCCACTTATCTGTGTGAAGCATGAGAACGGCACTTTAATCCCCGCCCAGCCACATGGGAATGCCCTGACAACGTGTAGGGAGAGTGCTGAGGTCTTTTGATGCATGGTTATTTAGAACATAAGTAGAACCAGAGACGGTGTATATGGACACAGTCTGATGCATGTACCTAGGAATAAACCAGAGAACGGAGCTGGAGGCAGGGTAACAGAGGGTCAGAGTTCAATAGCTGATGATCCACGTGACCACAGAGAGACCTCTGTTCATCTATCTATCTATCTATCTATCTATCTATCTATCTATCCTTTAAAGATGGGAGCTCATGTAATCAAGGCTGGCCTTGAACTTTTGATCCTCTTGCCTCCAATTGTGATGTTCTGAAATTTTAGACCTGTGACACTAAGCCTAGGGTTTTTTTTTTTTTAATTTTGATGAGTGAAATCAAAGCAACCATCAGGAGATTAAGAAAAGGTGTGGAAAAGATAGTGAAACTTGTTCGGACAGCATTGGTAGGTTGAGGACCCTCAAAATTAAAGCAGAAGGGGGCATTATAGGGAAGGGAACTAGCTACAGGGGCGGAGAGGACACAGGGCAGTGATGGAGGGGTCCAAAATAGAACAAGGTATATAACACACACACACACACACACACACACATGACACACACATATATGACCAAGATGTATACATATCTATACACATACACATATACATCTCAGTTGGTAGAGTGGGTTCTAGCACATGTGAAGCCCTGTGTTCTAACCCTAGCACCATATAAACCAAGTGTGGTAGTAACACACACCTGCAATCCCAGCACTTGGGAAATAATGACAGGAAGAGCAGAGGTTCAAGGTCATTCTCACAGAGCGGGGAGCTTGAGGCCAGCCTGGAGCACATGAGACTTTGTCTCGACAAGCCAGGAAAATGTCAGCATGCTGACGTTTCTGAGATGGTCACGGGCAGGACCGATGGCAATGACTCTTAAGTGAGCACTCCCCTATCCGAGTGTGTTTTGAACCTAAAAGTTGGGATGGAGGGATGGTGCAGTCGGTAAAATGCTTCTCTGTAGGCATGAAGACTACTTCAGATCTGCAGCATCCACGGAAACACCAGGTGTGGTGTCATGAGGCTGTAACCCAGGGGCATGTACATGTTGGTTATGTTACTGGGTGTTCAGCAGCCCTCATTTGACTTCTGGTTGGATGTCCAGATTCTAATGCTAGCACTTGACTTGTCTAGTGCTCTCTGAAGAGTCCACATAAGGCGGTTACTCTAAAGAGCCATCTTCCGAGGTGTGAGGTAAATGTGTATGTGTCTCAAGCTAAAAGAAGGGACCCATTGTCTGCTGAGATGCCACAGGCTGTCACGGGATAATTTTGTTGACTCTAAACTAAGGAGTGACATCTTGAAGTTACAAAAGTCCTGCAGAGTGGGCTGAGGACAGCATGACTTGTGCACTGCCAATCTCCCTTCTCCACAGCCCATCAGTCTTCCTAGCCATCTTTTCCAGATGATCCTGGGATGTTTGTGGCTTTCATGCCCTACTGATGTCCCAGCTGTGTGCCCTAGTCTTCCCTGGGTTATGGGAGCCTAGCCCTGGTTTCTCTCTCTCCTGCCTAGAGTTCTGAGCCCAGCACCCAATCTCTGTTTGGTGGCTTGCCGTGGGAGGTTTCCTTTTCTCAGGCTGCTTCTCCTGGAGCCAGAGCCATGGCTCATTTTGGCTACTATATTAGACTCCTCTGGGCACTATAACAAAGCATCACACACTGGGTGGGTGGCACAAACTTGGAAGTTTCTTTTGTCACGGTTGTAGAGACACAGGTCTAAAATTAGGTCTGCTGGGCTTCCAGCTAGGGCTGCAGGGCTATGCACAGGCTGTGGAGAGAGCTGTCCTTTGCCTTTTCCTGCTTCGGGTAGCTGCTTGAATCCTTTGGCCTTTGACTGCCTCCCTCTCCTGGTCTCCCACCGCCCATGGTCTGTGGTCACATGTCTTCTCTTATATGTAGATCAAATCCTTCCTTCTTTTTGTAAACATGCATGTTACATTCATAGCCTACACTCTCTAAGAATGTTCAATTGAACTACGAGCTACCCCCATGTGAAGTACCTAATACACACAACCTCCAGTGATGAGGACAGACATACATTTTCAGGGTCTGAGTTTCAGCAAACTTCCTTCACCATCATGGACCAAGGAGGAAGAGAAGATTCTGTCCTCAGCTCCACCTAGAGAGATTCCTACCTCTGACTGATCAGCTAGAGCTGACCAGCGGAGCTCTGGACCAGCAAGCTTGGAACATACTTGAGAGAGAGAGAGAGAGTGGAGAGTGTGAAAGGAACCTGACACTCCTGAACAAAGACCGAGCTGGGGAGACAAAGGCCGGAGGCCAGACAAACTAAAGCGCTAAGGGGCGAGGCAAGAGCTTTTGTTTAGCTGTAGAATGTTCCAGAACTCTAAAGAGGGGATCAATGGAGAGCCTTCCTGGGGGGAACCTGGAGGCTTTACTGCAGGTCAAAGTTAGGGAAGAAGTGCCAGCCGGGGCTCACCGCGTGTAGATGTCTTGATTTTGTCATTTTTGTTTCCAAACAGAGATTCTGTGTTTCATTTCCATCCTTCCATACTTGGTTTAACGTTCTGGTCAAGTTTGGGGTTGACACGTCGGCGAACCGAGTTCATATTCTGTTGCGTGTCAGTGGCAACAGGTCGGTTTGCAGAGAGCAGCACCCTGCTTCCCTAGCGCGAGTCTTTGTCGTCTGCAGGGGCGCTCCTATTCCGCTAGTGTCTCAGGTTGGGAGTGGACCCAAACCCAGTCTGTTATCCCGCACAGCGGGACCCCAAGGCAGTGTTTAAATTACAGAAAGGGAGGTCAGATGAGTTCTTGGCCGGGCTTTTGCGGCGTGCTTAAAGTCTGCTTCCCTTTCAACTGGGATCACGCGCTCCTGTGCAATGACAGCCAGGAGCCGCGGCGGCTAGTACAGTTTCCCACCCTTTCCCAAGCTCTCTGGTTGCGTGGTAAGGATACCGCGAGCCCCCAGACCACTTTCATGTGCAGAAAAGGGTGGAGAGTCCTGGCCGGGTCCCCGAAGATGAAACTACACAGAGGGGCTAGGAGGTTTAAGGGGACAAAGTTCACTCCCTGTCTTAGCACCGATTTTTACAATAGGTCACTTCCCTTGCTAGAAAGTATTAGAGAATTAGACAAAGGGAAAGGACTTTCCTGGTCACGCTTCCTGATGCGGAATTTTAATTTCACAAAAACCGAGTGGGGTTCCGGGACTTGCGCCCCGCCTGCCTCGTGGGGTCTTTTCTCGAGCGTGCCGGCAGGGGGCGCCCGAGCGCAGCTAAAAGGCGCTGCGGGCAGCGGGTGGCCTCAGTGGCGGAGCGCGGCCGCGGTGCTTGGCCAGGAGCGGTCGCCGAGGGGGGCTGCAGCGCCGCCCGCACAGGACATCGGACGCCCGGCCACGGGTACCCGACCGCGTTGCTCTGCGCTCCCCTCATTGCAGCCTTCGCCCTGCCCACGCTCGGTTCCTGAGCATCCCGGGCTCCCGATGGCCCCCGAGGCCAGGGCATCCCCGCGCCTGTTGCTCAGGGCGGCGCTGCTGCTCCTGGCGGCGCTGCTCCCTGTGGCTTCCTCAGCCGGACCCCCAGGTACGCGCACGACTGACTCAGTGGTGGATTCGGCTATCCTCTTCTCTGCCCACCCGCTTGTCACTCTGGGGACCACTGTCCCTCTCTGACTCTGTGTTGCCCGCGTGCGTGTCTTGTCACTAACCTGTGCATCCTCGTGAGTGGAGTCAGGACGCTCTGGGTGTGGACACTGGACACTCTGAGTATGAGAGATGGGCTTGTGGACACCAATCGCACAAGAGAACTAGGGACTGGAAGTTGCCTAAGTGCCCTGGAGAGCCAGGCAAAGGAAAGAAGTGACTTTGGGCATCGCAAGGGGCTAGGAGGTGGGTGGGTTGGGGTCACTTTCTTTGGTCAGACTGTCCCTGGGGGTGAGGGTTAGCATCTTTCTGTCGTCCCCTTCACCTGTCTAGGTGTAGTATAGGGTCACTGGGGAGCTCAGAGGGAAACTGAGAGGCAGGACTGTCCTCCAGGACCAGCAGCAATTGAAATCCTAAGCGGCAGGCTTGGGAACTTCGCAGCTGGAAGAAGCCATTTGTCTTTCGAGGAGGGAGAGGGAAGCAGGACAGTCAGTGAGTTCCAGAGAACCCCATCTTCTCCAAAGATCAGGCTGCAGCCTGAACGGACACTTGCTTTGCACAAGAGGTTTAGCTGACTCTCGGTTTTCTTGCGTGTTTTACCAGCGCTCAGCTGGTCAGTCAGTAGTGGGCTTTCATCCCTGTCCTTGGTGTCTTGGTTTCTAGCATGCATGCATTTCCACACTTGGGAACTGGCTTTTATTTATGCCATCAATTTGTAGAAACCTAAAAAGTGGACTACCCCCACCCCCTTTCTGGTGTTGTAAATTATCAGCAGGGCTGAAAGCAAAACAAAAAAACCAAACTTCTTTTTCCAACAGAGGCCACTAGTTTTGTATGCTGGTGTCTGCATTGCTCACCCCATAAGGATAAAGGGGGAGCGCTCGGTGACCTCTTTGGTAGCTGTCATGCATATTGCTTGGTAGTATCAGATGCCACGTACACTGACGTTGCATTCCCTTTTTGTAAAAGGATCATACAGAAGCAGGGGTCTTTTCTCTTCTGTTTATGATCTCAAGACAAGCATTCACTTTGTATTTTATACAACGCCTGATAGAATAACTCTTTTCTAGTCTTTCCACCTACAGTCCTGTGGCTTCACTCTTTCTAAGCCAAAGTGTTCCAGACGATGAAAGAGTTCTTGTTACAGAAAGCAATCTGAGAGTGGGGGCCCTGGTAAGTCAGCTTTGTGGTGGTTCCAGCCTCCTTCCTTTCTGAGTCCATGGTCACCTTAGGATGGGTTCTGCTTGTGAGTGTGGGAAGGCAGGGCTGTTTGTGATCCTCATGGGTTCGACAGTGTTGCCAGCCACTCTTTCTTTTGCACTCTGCTCTGCAAATCACTGTGCTGTGGAATGTTGGAACTGGAAGGCTTGTTGGCACTTCTGTCTACTGCGTTGACGTGGGATCTGCAGTAAAATGATGACCAGACTGGAAACGGACAAAGGAGACAAGCACATTTCCAAGTGCCTATTTACCATACTTAAGTTCAATTAGGGAAGGGAAGAAGTGGGCATAGCAGCCTGCAGATGGCTCCTGTGCCGGGGAAGAAATCACGAAGCAGCATGTAATTTATTCCGTGGGCTCCTTGAGGAGCCTTCCTGTCTGTCTGTCTTGCCATTAGCAGTTGCAACGGCTGCTTGGATTTGTGTCTGGTGGGGCAAAGCCATGGGCAGACATAACTCATGCTTCCTGCAAGTGGCTGCTGTCAGCCCGATTCCTCCTCTTTCAGGTCCAGCATTTCTGTAAGGCAAATTACCCAGAGCTATGCTGACAGCACAGCATTACAGCGGTGCTACAGGCGTTCTTCTCGCAACACACACGGGGGAATCCCTGCATCTCAGGACAGATTAAAACAGGACAAAGTATGTCAAAATAAGAGGGGTGCGCTTCCCAGTGCGTAGGACCCAAACCGTCCATGCATTTACAGTAGACACCCAGGGATGGCTAGGGGTCATCTTTTCTTCTTTAAAGCTAGAGATCTTTGTAATAACTCAGCAAG
This sequence comes from Grammomys surdaster, assembly GCF_004785775.1. NCBI lineage: Eukaryota > Metazoa > Chordata > Mammalia > Rodentia > Muridae > Grammomys > Grammomys surdaster. The sequence continues at coordinate 4,001,324 of NW_021604663.1, read as the reverse complement.
GCCAAAGTTATCCTCAAAGTGGTATGAGTTCACTCTGGGCTTCTTTCCTGCGTCGATGTTCACACGGATGGTGCAAAAGCTTGCTGGGTGTAATAAATGCTACCTGACAGGGTCCAAGGTTTGGATACTGAAAACACTAAATGTTTAACCCCCAAGGGTGAACACCTGTGGGGCTCCCAGTCAGCACTTGCATGACTGGCTTTCTAAGTGGAATGCAGTATTTACTTTAAAAGACCGTCTACAGACAAACTATAGTTGCTGACCTGAATAGCTCTCACACATTTTTTTTTTCTCTCCAAAAAATGAGCAAAGTGACCCTGATGCCTCAGGTAAAGTAATTGCACCAATTTCTTGTCAGTGATGCAACTAGAGTTTCTTAAGTTAAAACTTGGATGCAGCTAAGCTGTCTCTCCCCTGGTAGGCTCGACCTACTTCTCTGCATTAGCAACCTCTCTTATGGCAATGGTGATGGGAATGAACATGGTTTCAATAGCAATATGAATGAAAACGTACTTTTAAAATGTCACACAATGAGACATGGTAAAGCCAAGTAGTGGCCACACATGATAGTACCCAGGGGTCCGACGTGGTGGCATGCATCTGCCATGCATCTGGCATGCATCTGGCATGCATCTGCAGTGCCAAAGCTCCTGGAGCGAGATGGGAGGTGGAGATGGGAGAATCTGTAAATTTCTCACAGTTATGAATCAGGTGCAAGGGAATGCACAGTACAGCAACAGAGCAAGAGGGACTCCACCAATGAGGTAGAGCATGAGAATACTTCCAAAGACCATCTTCTGGCTTCCGTGTGCAAGTGTGCATTCATATGTGCACATGTGAGTACACAGCATACATGCATACACACACACATACACAGGTACACATATTCGTCCACGCACGCAATCTAGTATTGTTTATCTTGAACTTTTCATAGGGCTTTATACATGCTAGTCTTGCTGCCCCTGAGCTACACCCCATTATAAACTAATTAATTGTTAAATTAGCATACTTCCTACTATAGTAGGGAAGGATAGATGACAGACACCCTACTCAAGTATAGCTTTTATGAGAACCTTGTAAGCTTAAAGGTAGAAAGGAATCCAGAGGCCACAGAGTTTTGTAGCTCCTGGGATATACAGCTGAATGGATGTTAGAAGTCCAGATGCCTGGGTCAGAGTCTTAACACCATCCCGATCTCTCCACTGGGCTTCAGCAATGCATCTTCACTTGTGGATAGATGTGGTCAGAGAGACCCTTTCATCTTTAGAAGCCCTGGAAACTTTCCTATGACCCAGGCAGCTCCAGCTTTCTGTTGTTTCTTTTCACTCCTGTCTTTGCAAGCCAGTGGACCCTTTTGGCTTCAACTTGTGCTTCGGAGTCTAGCAGGCAGATAACTCATATCACTCATTTTGGAGGGCGTAGAAAACATTATTGTAAAATTAGGGGCTGTAGTGGGATTGCAGGATGACAATTCACATCCCTAGAAAGCCATCACTAGAAAGTTCCCCATGTCACCAACATAATGTCATAATGGCCCATCCGTTGTCTATGGGAGGAACATGGATGTGGACTGTGTCCTTTCCCTATAGTTGCTGTGAGGAGTGACTGCACACCTCCTGGCTTAAAGCAGCAGGAATTATTATAGATAGTATTGGAGGTCAGGACACCAGATTGGGTCTCTTGGGCCTAAAATCCAGAGCTGTGTTCCCTTGGGTGACATGGGACATGGTCAGGTTTCTTTCATTTCCAGCCCCCGAGTGTTCCTCTTTCTTGACTCTGGAGACTTAGGAGGAGATCTTTGAGTACTATTACTACTCTGCTAACCTCAAGGGGTGTGAATAAGAAACCTGGACTAAAACATTTCAGCAGATGCTTCTGAGCTGATTGGACCTCTGTTTACTTCCTTATGGAATTTCAGGGCTGTTTTAGGTTGTAATTAAACTTCGGTTATCAGGAGCTTTCATTTTAATTGGAAAACACGGGGGTGGGTGTTTAAAACTATAAAAATAAAAGCGAGAAAGGAACAGGCCTGCTGTGTAGTTACTTGCAAATGCACAGAATTCATCTGTTAAAATACAGAGCAAACTGGAAACTTTGAGGCCTTGGGGAGAGCAGGTAGTTGGGGGAAGGGGGACATCTGTGGCTTTTGTTGCCAGCACATCTTCTCCAGCCTTAATAAATGTGAATTTGTGTACTTGGAGCCATTGGTTAGTCGCATAAACCAGCGTCATTTTTCTTCCTTCTTTAAGACTTGATATCTTGGTCCCTGGACCTAGCACTGGGCAGCACTTGTGTTCTATGACCCATAGAGGGCGCTCCTGGCCTTTCGGAATCGGTTCTGTCTTCCTTGGGCTTTATTCAAGCTGGGCCTTAGAAGAAAGTGAACACAACTTTCAGTTAGCTGCTTTGTTCCCTTAGTGCACTGCTTTAAAAAAAATGTTATTTTAGCTTGCCACTCGTTGTAGCTTCCTGAAGACATTAAATTGGGAAAGACATGGTTGACATGACTGTACATTAATAACTGCCAATTAAATGTTAATAAATAAAGGATTTGAAACTTAAGTCTAAAGCTGGGGTTTGCAACCTTTTAGCTGTTGGGGTACCCTTGGTACCTTTGTAGGCCTGGCTAAAATTGAAAGAGTTGGACCATGGGGGAGAAATTAAAATACATGGGGTGTGTGTGTCTTGGTAATTGCTCTCTCCCCCATCTCCCTCTCCCTTTCCTAGCCTCAAGCTTTGCTTTTGTAACTAGGAGACTATTGCAAATTATTTTAATTATAATAGTCAGAATATATCATAACTTACTGTTGAGTGTAGCAACTTCAACTGAAGAGCTGTAAATGCTGATTTAAAACAGACAGCAGCGTAGTTTTCTGCTGTGGCATTAAAATACTCAATAAAACACAAGCTGCAGATGTGACTCTCAGCCTGGCTGTGTAGGAAAGACATTTAAAAATGGTCCTCTTCAAAAAAAAAAAAAATGGTCCTCTTCCTAACTGGCTCTTCCCAATGTGTTCCTATGCTTGGTTTCCATAGTGACCATGTGAACTTGGTGATACTCCCGTTTTCTTCCTGTGAGAATCAGGTGTAAAGCTCTTAAACTGTTCTCCCACAGGCACAATCTAGTATATACTTGTCCTAGGATTTGGTCTCAAATCTTAGAAATCCTACAACCCTCCCCTGCAGGCTACCTGGGGTTACATGTCTGGGAATTAATTGTGCTAACCAGATTTTCTTCCCTAGGCTATGTGTAAATGCCAGCACTAGCATTTCTGACCTGATCTCGGGGCTGGTTAGTTTTAACTGTCAACTTCACACAGCATAGAATCGCCCAGAAAGAGAGTCTTAACTGGGATTATTTAGATTGGATTGGCCTTTGGACAGGTCTATTGGAGATCGCCCTTGTTAATGGATGTAGGAAGATCCCGCCCACTGTGAGCAGAAGTAGGCAGTACAAGACAGGACAAAGCTCATAGCTGGGAGCGAGCCAACAAGCAAGTGCTCACGCATTAATTTCTTCCTACTCTTGCCTGTGGATGTGATGTCTCCTCCAAATTCCTGTTGCCTCAACTTCCCTACACGACAGACTGTAAACTGGAACAGTAAGCTGAAGAAATGAATCAAGAACAGCACCTTTTCTGGGTCTCTCCTACAGTGGTTGGCTGCCATGGAATGATTCCGTCACACTGTGGCATGCTGCACTTCAGGAAGTAGGGCTTCTCTGAAGTTGACGTTGGTGTGAACCTGGTGCCTATTACAAAATGGACTAGGAGGTGTTAGGATAAAGCAGTGACGTGGGGGGCGCTTGTGCTAAGGTGTGTGCCGCTAAGAAATTATTCCGCTCAACAGTTGTAGGACAAGAGGTTTATTGGAGGAGGGAGAAATCAAAGGGCCGTCTCTTGAGTGGGAACATGAGAAACAGACAGACATACAGACTGGCAGACAAAGAGAAACAGTTAATGAACGGGAGAGAGATAGCCCAATCTGAGATGACCACAGCATTTTATGTACTGCACCTGAAGTATCTGGCCATCTAGGAGATGACCTAAGCTGTTGCAGCTAGGTCCCCGAAGGACAGGCCGATGGAAATGCCTTGATTTCTAACAAGGGGCGTGGTAATAACCAGGTCCTTCCTGTAATAGGTCTTGTTAAACTTACCCCATGACTATTGGAGTCCTGTGCTTGTGTGTCTAATTCCACTTTAACCCGTTCATGGTTTACCCCCACGGGGTCATAGCCAGCACACATATGCACCACATGCTCTCTACCTGTAAATACTTTGAAAGCGTGCTCTTTCCAGCTGTGTGAGAGCTCCCTAAGCTCCCATGGCCACTTCAAGGAACACCAGGGTGGAAAACTGTAGTTGAACCAATTTAAACTTATCCCGTCTACTTTACAAATGAATGAGACTCAGACTACGGTTATTTTATTTGGCTTTGACAATTACTGGGGGGTAACCCCTAATTTACTCTTCTCACTGCTGGCCTGGCTATCTCCCCAGCGGTGTACCCCAGATACTTGCTGTTTCTCCTGGCCATGTGCTCATGGTCCATCTCCTCTCATGGTGGCCCCCCTCCTCCTCCTCTTCCTCATCCTCCTCCCACCGCTCTTCTCTCTCTCTCTGTCTCTCTCTCTCTCTCTCTCTCATCCTTCACCTCTTTCTCTCTGTAACCCCAACCAAGTAACTCAAAACCCCACCTACCTCTACCTCCAATCTCTCCAGTGATTGTACCATTTTTATTTTTATTTAACCAATAGTTTTCTCTTTCTCTCTCTCTCTCTCTCTCTCTTTAACATGTTAATCAAAGGCTTTATAAGTTTGGTAATGCTCAATAACAAGATGCCCATACAATCAGAAGTGTAACCCAATACCCAACCTAGATATACCAACTATCTTTGACTGGCAGAGACACTCAAACATCCGGCTCCATGTGCCCGCCCCCCCCCCCCGTCTCCTAGCTCCTCCTCCTCTCCTTACTCCTCCTCTTCCTCTTCTTACTCCTCCTCTTCCTCTTCTTACTCCTCCCGCCATAGCTCCTCCTACATCTTCCTGTTAAGATAAAACTTTTCTCTCAAAATACAATTAGAGCGTAATTATACCAATTTGTATATAAGTAAGGTACAAGATAGACCTAATACCCAGTCCATCATTTTGTTGACTAACCAGAACCTCTGTCATCTCTCCTAACTAAAAAGACTTAGTTCTGAACCTGGCTTTTTTCTTGGTTTTAGAATGAATGTCAGCAGAAAACCATCCTCTCAAGTCTTTTCTCTTAAAGAAAATAGCCAGGATTGGGTATGAGACTGTAAGTCTTCAACCCCGTCAGAAATCCAGAATGACTGAATTAACTGAAATTATGGGAAGCACAAAGCATAGCTTCTAAAACTTAGCCAATTTATAGAGACCGCTGAACACCTGGACAGTCTCTATACTACAAAACGTTGGAGCATCTGATCTTCAGCCTTCTGGCCCAGGATCATCTGACAGACCTAGTGATGCAGAATTATTAAGGGCTGATTACTCTGTCTTGGCAGATATAATCCGTCAACTATTCCACAAGTGTGTCCTTTTCAGGACAGTAATTTGTCTGTAGATGAAAAGAGGCAATTCTTGCCTAGTGGCTGTCTCACCACAACTGGAGCAACTCCAAAGATGCTCAATTTCTTCTTAGAATCCAAGACAGGAAGCTGTCAGGAGCAGATAGGTCTCTAATCAAAATGAACCTTAATGCAGAAATGTTTGTAACGTCAATCTGTGGACTTCTGATGTTTTGAAAACCAACTATCCATGTATCTGTACTGTTGTCTGTTAACTCCTTTCAGCTATTTCTAAATAAAACATAGAAAACACCCTAACAATAAACTCAGAGCCATGAATTTGCTATAGGCCCTTAACTTACAGGCTAATCATCTCAAATCAGTTAAAAAAAAGTTAAAGAAGAACTGGGTCTAAGCCTTGTATTCCTAATATGTTATATAGGCACAATACCTATGAGAGTAAAAATAATAATCTCACTTTTATATCAATAAGAAACTCACTCCAATGAAGACCTTAAATTTGAAATCAAAGTAAATTTTGTACCATTTAAGAAATTGTAACTTCAGTTTAATAACAATTATTCAGATTTCTACCAATAGGTTATGGCTATGCAATAAATCCTAGCTATTCCTCCCTGTTCCAACAAAACCACTACTTTTCCCTAGAAAGACAGCCCAATATTAACCACCTCAGTCCCCAAGCCCAGGGAATAGGGGTGCCAACTCTTCATTAGCTTCTTCAAGCTGGTTACGGGCGCTGAGATATTAGAAGAGGGGCAGGGGGAAGAGTGAACTGATAAGCCTCTGACGTCTGTGTCTTCCCTTCATTCAGCTGAGAGTCCAGAACATCAGAGGTTCGAGCAGGTCTGCTCAGCTTGCTTGATGAGTAGATACACCAAGGCTGTGTATTCTTCAATATATAATTCTCAAAACAAATTTTAGTATCAAGATATTTTTTTGTTTGAATTCTGGAATCTATTCTTCTGGTGGCCTGTCTCTATCATATCTAATCCATATAATTCTGGGAGTTTCTATGAGGGTGTGCTCCAACCATCCTCCCATTCCTGCCTCCCTGCTCTCAAATTCCCCAACACTAGGGAATCCAAACTATCAGGCACCAAGGCCCACCACTTCCACTGATGCCTGACAAGGCCACCCTCAACTACCTATACAGGTGGAGCCATGAGTCCCTCCCTTTGTGTTCTCGGGCTGGAGGTTTTAGAATGGCTACTCCAGCTTCTTTTTTAGGACCATTTGCTTGAAAAATTGTTTTCTAGTCTTTTACTCTAAGGTAGTGTCTGTCTTTATCACTGAGGTGGGTTTCCTGTATGCAGCAAAATGCTGGGTCCTGTTTACATATCCAGTCTGTTAGCCTATGTCTTTTTATTGGGGAATTGAGTCCATTGGTGTTAAGAGATATTGGGGAACAGTGATTGTTGTTTTCTGTAATTTTTTTTTATTAGAGGTGTAATTATCTTTGTGTGGCTATCCTCTTTTGGATTTGTTGGAAGAGGATTACTCTTCCTCTTTCTAGGGTACAATTTCCCTCCTTGTATTGGAGCTTTCCCCGCTAATATCCTTTGTAATGCTGGGTTTGTGGAAAGATATTGTGTAAATTTGGTTTTCTCATGGAATATCTTGGTTTCTCTATCTATGGTAATTGAGAGTTTTGCTGGGTATAGTAGCCTGGGCTGGCATTTGTGTTCTCTTAGGGTCTGTATGACATCTGTCCAGGATCTTCTCACTTTTATAGTATCTGGTGAGGAGTCTGGTGTAATTCTGATAGGTCTGCCTTTATACGTTACTTGGCATTTTCCCCTTACTGCTTTTAATATTCTTTCTTTGTTTTGTGCACTTGGTGTTTTCATTATTATTTGATGGAAGGTATTTCTTTTCTGGTCTAGTCTATTTGGCTTTCTGTAGGCTTCTTGTATGTTTATGGGCTTCTCATTCTTTAGGTTAGGGAAGTTTTCTTCTATAATTTTGTTGAAGATATTTATTGGCCCTTTAAGTTGGGAATCTTCACTCTTTTCTATACCTATTATCCTTAGGTTTGGTTTTCTTATTTTGTCCTGGATTTCCTGGATGTTTTATGTTAAGAACTTTTTTGCATTTTGCGTTTTGTTTGACAGCTGTGCCAATATTTTCTATGGTATCTCCTGCACCTGAGATTCTCTCTTCTATCTCATGTATTCTGTTAGTGATGCTTGCATCTATGACTCCTGATTTCTTTCCTAGGTTTTCTATCTCCAGGGTAGTCTCCCTTTGTGATTTCTTTATTGTTTCTACTTCCATTTTTATGTCCTGGATGGATTTGTTCAATTCCTTCACCTGTTTGGTTGTGTTCTCTTGTAATTCTTGAAGGGATTTCTGTGTTTCCTCTTTAAAGGCTTCTACCTGTTTACCCGTGTTCTCCTCAAATTCTTTGAGAGTGTTATTTATGTCCTTCTTAAAGTCCTCTATCATCATCATTAGAAGTGATTTTAAATCTGGATCTTGCTTTCCTGGTGATATGGGGAATTCAGGACTTTCTAATGTGGGAGAACTAGGTTCTAATGATGCCAATTACCCTGGGTTGCTGATGTTTATTGTCTTGAGCTTGCCTTTCACCATCTGGATCACCTTAGTGCTACCTGCCCTGTCTCTTACTGGAGCTTGTCTTTCCTATTATCTTGGTTGTTTCAGAACTGTGTGAGGTGGGTGTTACTACTGGGGTTAGAGCTGGGGTCCAAGATCTGCTCAGTGCTTGGGCCCAGACTGGAAGGAACCAGTGCTCTGGGCCAGGAGTGAATTCCTGGGTCCCAGTTACTCCCTGTTTGGGGTGGGTGTTGCTGTCTTCTTACCCAAGATGCTGCCCGGGTTAGAGCTCCTGGGAGGCCCATTTCCTCTGAGTTTTGTGAGATTGGGTGCAGAGCAGCGGCCTGGGATCTGCTCGGTGCTGGGGCCCAGACTGGAAGGCTTAACCAATAGTTTTAAAGTAAGGAACAAGGTTTGCACAGCAGAAGCTGGCAGATGTGAGAATCGTAGGCAACTAGACCTTTGGGTCTAGTTTAGCATCACAATACAGAGCAACAGACCAAACCTCAACAGAAAACACAAACGGCTACCACAGGAGGAAGTCTCTCTAGTCACTTCTGTATCCCTCATGCCTTATTTACACTCTGAGACCTAATAAGTGCTGAAAAAACCTTTGTTGTCATGGTTGACGCAAGTTATCTGTTTAACCAATTCTCATTCCTTTCTTCTTTAAGATTTTACACCCACACACACCTTTTTGTTTGATATATTTCTTGTATTCTCCCCTTTTTGATAGATTATTTGTCTATCCCATTAATAATTACTAAATGATTTAAAATTTTAAAAAAACTATTCATTTGAAATTTGCACTGGGTCTTTTTGGCTCCTGGTCACATCTGTCTCACTTGTTTTTTTTATCTTTATTTTTTTTTTTAACCTACCTCCCCACAGCACTTCTCTGGCCTCTCTTATTAGTGTGTTAGTGTGTGTGTGTGTGTGTGTGTGTGTGTGTGTGTCCATCCCAGGATGGCCTTAAACTCACTATCTTGCCAAAGATGGTTTTGAGTTTCTGATCCTTCTGCATTCACATGCTGGGATTGCAGGCATGTACCATCATTTTTGGGTTATGGATGACAGGGCTTCATGTACCCTAGGCCAGAACTCAGCAACTGAGCCCTGTCCCAAGACCCTGCCTGGCACATTTTCTAAGGAAATTTTACAGGGAGTTTTCAGGGCTATATGAGTGGTGACCGAGGACACAGGATTGTCCAAGTGTTTAACATAGTTAGACAATGATGTTCACATTTTGGGGAAAGAAATGAATATTTAGAGAGATTTTTGCGTGTGTGCGTGTGTGTGCGTGTGTGTGTTGCCTGGCATGTCAAGCAGTTTAGAGTGGGCTGAGTCTGAGTTGGACCAGTGAACAATGGCAGTTCTTTAGGGAATCGTTTCTTGTTTGCAAACTGAATTTGAAGAATGTGCAATAGATCCCATAGAAACCTGGGAAGTACTGATTTCCCATGAGTCTGTGGTGTTGTCATCGGCAGGCATGGCACGGTGTTCCCTCCATAGCTCTCAAAATTTGCTGTTTCCAGAGGCATATTGTCTTATGTTTGTTACAAGGAGAACATCCACCAAATCCCTCCGATTTATCTTTCTAATCCATTCCAGAAAGCCAGTGGTGTGCATGGGTGGAGGGGATCTTATTTCCCCTGAAACGGTAGCTTTTATTTATGTTCATTTCTAAACAGAAAGTCCAAGAGCTTTAAAATCTTAAGTCCTAATGATCATACTTTGCCAGAGCTCTTGGTTAGGGTCACTTTCGTTTCTGGTTTTGTTGTCCTGGGGACAGATGTACTTACTCAAGTCTATGGCATGCCTACATAAGGACTGGTGTTGTCAAAATGACATTTCCAGAGTGGACCCCTGAAATCAACGGGAGCAAGCTAAAGTGAGCACAGTTCTCGCTTGAAGTCAGAAGTGACTTGACATAGTAAATCCACAAGCCAACAGTGTGGCTAACCCCAGATCCTTTGTGATATCAGTGGATAAATAGATGAGGGAATTGTTTATCTCTTCCTAGTAAACTTGGGAGCAGAGAGACCTGGACTGGGGGGTTAGTGAGGCCAATAGATCATTCCATGTTTCCACTCTGCAATTGCTGACCAAGTCATCTCACCTCCTAGTGACTAGATGGTTGCTGCCCGTCTAGGGATTTTGTATGACATCACAGGAGGTGAGAAAAGAGGAAGTTAAAAGAGGTCAGGAGCACATGATGGCCCTTTAATTTGTTTTCACATAAATGACAGCACCTTTCCTCACCTGTGTCACTGGCCAGGCTAACTTGTAAGTGTATCCTAGCTGCAAGGGAAGCTGAGAGTCAGGGTGTTCCTGTGTTTAGCATTCTAGCTTTCTGGCAAGGGAAAGCAAGAGCCAGAGAAGTGGGCAATGTTCTTGGCATGGCCTATAGGTAGTCCTTATTATGGAAGTTTCAGGTTCCATCAAGTTGCTAAACTATTACAAATTACTTATGAAACTTGAATAAGACTGATAAAAATCCAACAGAAAGCTTCTTGGGAGGTAAGGCTGCTTTATTTTATGAATATCCTTGGGCATGAAATCATCCTCTAGTGACTTAGGTGTTTGATTTTAATTTTGTTACTTGCTACTCTTTCTTTAAAAAATAATCCCTTAATGATTTCTTTATTGTTGTTGTTATCTTTATTTAAAAATTTGAAATCCCAGGCTTGCCTTGAACTATGTAGTTCAGGATGGCCTAAACTATTTTAAACTAAATATTTACTTTTATTTGTGTGTATCTGCATGTAGTTATATGAGTGAGTGTGTGTGTATGTGTGTATGTGCATGCACACGGGAGAAACCAGAATGCATTGGCTCTTTTGGAACTGGAGTTACGGATGTTTGTCTGGTTCATTACATAGGTACTGGGATCTGAACTTGGGTCCTCGTGATTGTGTAGTGAGTGGTCATAACAACTCAGCCACCTCTCTGGCCCAGATGTTTCTTTTTATTGCTCCATTTTATGTTTCTCTGCTTTGTAGCTCTTTCTTCAGCTATAGGGGAGGGAGAGGTGAAGCAGGGTGATAGGGAGAAGGAATCCTGGGAAGAGAGCTGGGGTGACTGATGTGCATTGTTGCCTCTCAGCCTCCCTTGAATGCAAACCAAGGATAATCTACACCAACTCTGTCTGAAAGAAGCTGCTTACCTGGGGGGGGGGGGAGGTCAGTACAGCCTGACTGGAGAGTAATGGTCACACCCAGTGTGGGCAGGAACAGCCCAACAGCTGGGGCTGTTTGTAAAGGAACCACCTCAGTCAGGGAGCGTCTCTGAAGTGACTCTGGCTTCTATTCTATCCGTACTCCTCTGTGCAGTGCTGAGGGCACTTGACTTTTTCTGTTAGGCAGGGTTAGTGGCTTTGAAGCTCCTGGAGCTTCCTGGAGGTGGGAGTTTGCATTCAACTTTGCGCTGGCTTGGTTGCCTGCTGCCCTGGTCCTCCCTGGGATTTCTCACCCTCAAGAACTCTTCTGGGATTGTCTGATGCTCCCGAGCTCGAGAAAGGGGGCAGGGAAACAGGAAACATTTTAGTGACCAAACATGAGCACCCCATCCTCTGACTCAATGTTATCAGCAGTGAACTTTACATTTTCATTTCTGTCTCGTGTTCTTCACTTGGTGTTGAGTTTAGAAAAATACACAGAGAAGTCACTATATATACCTGTCAGAGAATATAAAGTCTGTGCCTGGCTTGCTATTTATTGATGTGGTAGAAACACGCAGCTCTTTTCTGTCACTCGCACACAGGTGCTGTTTGCTACTGAAGACTTGCAGATGGTTCTATGAACACGTGACTGTCATCACATAGTATGTGACCATGACTTTGGAGAACCAAATGGGGTTTTACTCAAATCTACTTTTCAGATGTGGTTTTGTTTTAGTCCAAATCAGACTAACTTTCGGTTAGTACTTGGGAGAATATCAAAGAACGGGATAGTATTTCCTTTTAAATCACTAGTGTGTGGTTAATTGCCTCAGAAAATATCTGGTTCTTTCCGGTCCATATTTTCTTAGTGGTTTTCTCTACAGCTGTGGGTTTTAACCTGAGGGTCTAAGATGATCCTGTCAGCAAGATCATCTGTCAGCTGACTGAGGTGGCACCGAGTTAGAGAAAGGTTGGATGATAGCTTCCCTTTCTTTCTAGATGGTAAACTGCCTGTCAGTCAAACTTAAATATTCTCCCGTTCATCTAATACGAGTTGAATGCCAGCTTAAGCCACCATTTTCTGAGCTTTAACAATGTTGGCTAAAATCATTCAGCGGCAAAATTACAGTGGAACAATTCAAAGCAAGTGAGCCAAATGGGAGGAAGTTTCGGCTTTGTTCTTTCTTGGGTTCGTATTCCCGGGAAACCTTTCCCTGGCCCTTTCCTCTTTTATTCTCCCTTCCATCCCTCCTGATGCTTCCCCTCTCCACGCACATCTTCTTCACTCTCTCAGTCCGTTGAAGGAACTGTATTTTTTAAAAAAATGAAACAAAACCTATAAGGGTTCAATTGTAACTTTGAATCAGTTTTTCTAAGCATGACTTCTGTGTGGAGCCGGCCTTAAGTGGTTCATTTTATTGACTGTGCTTTGGATATTTTGTTTCTTTATTCTGAGACATAGCTCTCCATGGGGCTCTCATTAGAGAAAACCTGTGTTTATTCCCAAGGTAGACTGGCCTGGAGCTCAAGGATGATTCTGACTATTTGCCTCTAGTACTCAGGCCAGGCCTATCCAGATCAAAACACTAAACAAGCACATCGAGATAGTGAGCTCAGTCTGGAGCTCACACAGAGCTGTAGTGTATCTGGATTGGTCAGACTATGCATAGATATGCAACTCATTAGTTTTGCTTGTTGCTAAGCCTGGATAGCATCCCTAATCCTCTCTATCCCCAATCCCCTCCAGCACAGGTCTCTGTTATCTCTTAGAGCCCAGGTCAAGTCATCTCCAAATTCTTTGGGTTTCTTAGGAAGGGAGGGATGTTTGGAGGTGGAATGTGATAACTCAGCCAATCTGTGCAGCCTTTTTCACCTACCGTCTCCGCTCTTTAACTCTCTTCCCTTGTAGTCTTCCCTCATGAACCCATACTCATCTCTGTACTGCAAAGGACCAAAGGATGCTGGGCTTTGTCTGGGTCAGTAGCTATAAGATCTTTCCTGGGGTCAAGGTAGCGGTTGATGACTGCCCATCAGCAGATCTGGTCTGGCCTACCAACTGTTCGCATATGCATTCCTACACTGTTTTAAAAAGCGGACTCCATTGCCAGTTAGAATGAAAATTGAGATTTCTTAACCAAAAATTGAGATTTCTGTCTTGGAGCTGGTAAGATGGTTCAGTGGGTAAAGGCGTTTGCCACCAAGTCTGGTCACCTGAGTTCAATCCCACATGGCTGGAGGAGAGGTCCAGCTCCTGCAAATTGTTCTCTAGCCTTAACACATGCCCCAGGGTGTGTATATGCCTGTCTCCTTCCCCACTGTGCTTCGTTTAAAAGAAGAAACGACTCCCGTCTTCTTAGGATAAGGATCTGTGAGCACCTGAGTGTCGGGGGCCTCCTGAAGTCGTTATGTCAACAGGTGCCTAAAACTAGACAGTGACCCCGAATCTTCAGGCTTTCCTCTGCTACAGCTTCCTGGCCCTTGTAGGCATTTGGGTTGGAGAACTCTGGGTTGATATGGTATCTGATGTTCTTTTCTTCACCAGTGTATGGTTAATGATAGATACCAAGGCATATCAGAGTAGGAAGGCAGGCAGGGGAGGCTGGGTCCTGTCTTCTCTGGAACAGACACTGTAGACTTTGGCCAAGCTGGCTCTAAGGACTTAGCTCTGGCTTGGGCTTAAGGTTGAGTATTAACTGGAGATTTTTTTTTGAAGTCTGTTGTGAAAGCTGAAGACAGTCGATGTAGAGGTTCCAGAATCTAGAATTTGTCTTGACTAGGGACAGACTAGTGACAGCTCAATAATTTGACCTTGGACCAAACTGGCTCCCAGGATCTGCACTTCGACTTTTGAAGCACACAGTCCTCCTGGAGTGCTCTTGGATAAGCCTTGAGTTTTGAGACTAGACCAAAGTAAAGAGTCCATCGAGTACAAAGTAGCATTCTTAATGAGCAAGTAGACATCTTGTGGCAGCTGAGACTCAGAAGTGTGGCAAAGTACCTGCAAGATCACCAGAACAGCATCTTGCTGTTTAGTACCTGGCAGAATAGTTTCAAGTCTAGACAAAGTCTACTGGCATGAGCTACTGGCATGATTTTGCCATAACACAGAATTGCTGGAGCCTTAGCTGACTACTGTTGACTGCTGTTTCATGATGAACCACCTTCCCATATGTCTTCATTCAAAGACAGTGAAGGAGGGAGGAGATGGGGCAGGATGCAGACAGAAAATTCTTCTAATTTAGCCCTAAATCCCTTCAGCTGTGGCTTAAGTTTACTTCCCCATTTTGCATGCCCCTGGTGATGAGAAGCAGCTTTTCAGGGTCCTACCTGTCTGCCCCTCCCCCATTACCCTTCATGAAACTGCAGCATTGATGCACTGACATTTGAATTTGTCTGTTTCCTAAGAGACAGAGCTCCCAGGTCAGACAGCCTTCAAAGCTGTACCAAGGTCCTCCCCGTTAAGAAATGGATAGAAAACTACTTGTAAAAAGGCTGTGTGCATCAGCTGTTTATTGAGCATTCAAAAAGAACCTGAGTCTGGCAGTTTAGGCCTGTAGGAGAGTGGGAAGGTCCAGGCCCACTTGAGCTATAGAATGAGTTCAAAGCCTTCAAAGCCAGCCCAGGCAACTTAGTAAAAACAGGTCTGGAAATAAAATGTTACAAAAAAAAAAAAAAGCCGTAAATGTAACTCAGTGGCAAAGCATTGCCTGTTAGTGCGAAGCCCTATGCTTGATCTCTGGTGCCATAAATAAATTCATATTTAAATAAATTAGTAAGTAAGTAAATAAGGACCTCTGTATTGTAGTCAGCTTCATGCTGTCAAAACACTCATTCCTCACCCAGAGCCTGAAAACCAGCCTGCAATTCCAGAAACCACTTTCACTGTGTGGCTTTGCTTCATACTTGGAGAGTAAAGTCACTAGACCTTCAAAAATGGTCACCAGAAATAGGACATGTTGTCATGCTGCTAGCCCAGGCATAAGCTTACTGTGACCTGAGTCTGGATATGGTGTGCACTGCTGGAAGGACTGACCTCACTCCATCCTGGGTTGGTACCCAGGCATCGATGGAGGAGGGGGTTGTTGTGGGGCCGGCTTGGCCACGGGGTTGCTCTCGTTCACTCTCCTGATCCTCTGGTCAGCTAGTTCTCTTCGTTATCCATGAGTAGTGTTTATTAGGAGGTACCGGAATCGATGCCAGTTGTAAATATCAAAGCTGATGGAAATCTAGAAAATGAGGACATTTAATCAGATCGAAGGCCCCGTTTCACTGGCCCAGCGTGTGTTGGGAGGACGATATGTGTGTTGGGAGGTGGTATGCCGATCTAATGAGTTTTGACAAACCTTGATTTCAGATTAGGGCTGCCTCTGAGACATGACTTCAGGGTGTCCCCAAAACTTTTATGTTCAAAAGTGACTTTCAACCAGTGACACGCTAAAGCCTAGAAAGCTATTTCTAGAAAGCTGTTTCTTTGGTTAAGTTTTTGTCATGACAAGGCAAATGTCCCCAAGAGAGCACATGGAGTGTCCGTTACAGCTTTCTTCCCAGAAAGCAGAAAGAGGGGTTGTCCAGCTTTGGTTTGAAAAAGGACTCTTGTGTGGGATCTGACTTACAAGATGGCTGTGGTTTAGATGAGTCCCCAGAGGTCCTAGTTAAAGGCATGATCTCTAGCTCACAGATGTTTGTGGGGGAGGGGTCTCTAGCTCACAGATGTTTGGGGGGAGGGGTCTCTAGCTCACAGATGTTTGGGGGAGGGGTTCTAACTCACAGATGTTTGGGGGGGAGGGGTTCTAACTCACAGATGTTTGAGGGGGGAGTTATAGAACCTTTAAGAGGTGGGACCTAATGGGAGATTTTATGTCATTAGTTTTGTTCTTGAAGAGGACATGGAATCCGTCTCATTCTCTATTGCTTCCTGGCTGCCATGAGGTGGGCAGTCTCGCTATACCGTATGATCCCACCATCATGGCTGCCTCCTCACAGAGCCAATAGCAACAGAGACAATCAACCATGGCCAGAAACTTCCAAACTGTGACCAACACAAAGCCTTCCGTTTCTAACTTGACTCTCTCAGATATTTTATAGTAGTGACAAGAAGCCGGTCAGCACAGAGTCACAGCAGGGAAGTAAACTGAACGCTTGTAGATGGCTCTTCTCTCTAGACGGTAGTGATGAATTGTTTTCTGACCTGAGTGACTGGGATAAGCAAGCACAGCTCACTTCTCAGGACCAGGAAGCATCTCACATTCTGGTTCACTTACCTGCGTCTTCTCCCTCACAGGGCTTTGGGAGCCTCACATATGGAGTTGGGATGGGTCCTCTGGGGATTACGGTCAGAGCACATCATCTGACATCTTGTGTTTGTCCTCAGAATGAACATCCTTCCTCTAATGCTTCAAAAGGAATCAAATCATCCTCTTTACGCGTGTTGTGGACTCTCCCAATCCATTTTGGTCCAGAGGTCATGGGGCAATCTTCAGAGGGAGGATATTTGCTCGATGTAACGATCATTTGTGTTTGTTCTGTTCAGATGTCTCATTGGTACCAAAATCACATGCTAACCCATGTGTGTGTCCTCATGAAAATGTTGTCTCCCCCTTTCTTTCCTCTGTGAGATTGCAAGTGCATTTAAAAGAAAATGTTATTAAAATTAAGGTTTTCCTCCCCACCCACTTACGTCACTTTTTATTTATTTTTCTGAAAATGCCTCAAGTCACCTTATCATCCAAATCAACTCAACCTTTGTCTGGCTCTTGTAATCACTACGTCACTATCTAGCGCACGTTGCCACAACCTTGCATTACAGTTCCAGTTATGCACGGAACTGAGAGGTTTTGTAAGGTAAAATGTTATGTGTTAGCTTGGTAAATTTGAAAACGAAGAAAAACTTAAGATCTCATAATCGAAGATGCAGTGGTGCTTTAAAAGGTTATTTGATTTGTATAAATGTTTTGTTTGCATTTATGCAAGCGTGCCATGCTCCTGCGGTGCGATGCCCGTGGAGGCTGGAAGTGGGTGTCGGGTGCTTTGGAACTGGAGCCACAGATGACTGTGTACCATGTGGGTGCTGGGAACCTGACATGGGTGCTCTGCAAGAGCAGCCATTGTTGTTAGGCACTGAGCCATTGTTGCATTCCCCACGACAATCCTTTTTAATGATCTACTATTATTTTTCCTCCTGGGAAAATATGGAACAAGTTAAAGATTAGATCTGAACAAATAAGACCAGGGCTTTACATCTCCTTCAAGCATGATTTGGCTTTTGTGGGAACGAACACTTTGAATATGGCGGTTAGTCCTCCTAACTCTGATCATAGTGCCTCCCCCTTAGAGACATTTTGAAAGTTTTTCAGCTCCACATACAAGACACCAGGGGCGCATGTACTGAACAACTGCTTCTGGAGAATATGTGAAATAAATTACTCATTTGTTTTTTTCTTGCCCTGGCATGTCTGCATGATCAAGGCAAGGAACGCCAAGGGTTTATTTTGACTTTCTACCCATTTGGTTTAAATTTACCACCCACAGTTACCCAAAAATACAAACCGCACATGAGAATCTGTGTGTTTGTTTTGCTGTCACACCGTGACGATGTGCAAACGTGGTTGCACGCAAATCTTTAGGATCAGACGGATCGAATGTCATTCACATTCTTGCCGAGAATATCAGAGAGCATTTTTATTTACTCTCCCGGCCTGCCATTGCGTAAAGTTCACAGTTGCGCTGTTTGTATAGTTGATCACCCACTGAAGCCAAGGCATGTGAAACTGCTGTCCACTCACATGGGCCTGAAGGTCACATGGGACCCACCCAAAGATGCTACCAGTAGACCCGTGGAGCATTACAACATTGCCTATGGGAAGTCACTGAAAAGTCTTAAGTCCATCAAGGTGAATTCGGAGACACACTCCTTCCTTATTAAGGACGTGGGTAAGTGACACACATTCTTTTCTTCACTCATCCCTAACTGTTCATCAACAGCGGCAGCTGTGCACTTAGGATAACTGTCGGCAAGACAGAGTGTAGCTGGCCCAGAGTCTTTGGAAACAGGGAGGCAAGTTTTGAGACTGATGGTAAGGATATGCTTGGAGGAAGGCCTCACCGTGAAGCCTTTGGTTTCACTCCAGGCTTCTTGCCCGTACAACTAACTCAAGCATTCCTGATGTCAAAACGAAGTAGGAAGTTTTAGTTTTTGATGGTGCTTTAGAAAACATGTTCATCATTTATTTATTTTTATTGATTTTTGGTCTTACAGGAACTTGACTATTAGATGATTTAACAGTCTAGTATGAACATCTTTCCATTCATAAGCCACTTAATAATTGAGCACAGTTGACCGTTGAACGATTTTGGTTCAAACTGTGTTGGTCTGCTCATATGTGATTTTTTGGGCGTGGGGTGGATTGTGACAATTAGAGCAAAAAAAAAGCTTGCTGAAGAATTTCAAACCCTAGTGATATCATGAAGAAGTTGGATGTGCCAAAATGCACAGAATCTGTAAATAATACCTATATTACCCTATTATGTAGGATCCTAATGTATCCTGCCCCTGAAATGTAATACGCAAATCTGCTTCAAGGTGGCATTCATCAACACTTATACATGCACACACTTAGAACACTTAGAGTTCACACACATAGCACCTGTCGCAGTCTTAACTGTCAGTATGATACCACCCAGAGTCATCTGAGAGGAGAAACCTCAACTGAGAAGTTATCACAATGATACTGGCCTGTGGGCATGCCTATGGGAGATTGTCTCAAGTATTCATTGATATAAGAGGACCAGCTCACTGTGGGCAGCGACATCCCTAGGCAGAAGGTCCTGAGCCATGTAAAAAAGCCAAGTAAGCATAAGCAAGCCTCCCAAAGTGAGCCAGAGAGCGACCCAGAAAGCAGCATTCCCCCATGGTTTCTGCTCTGAGCTCTTATTTGAGTTCCTGTCCTGATTTTTCTCAGTGATGGACTCTGACCTACAAGTGTAAGACAGATGAACCCTTTCCTCCTCTAGATTGTTTTGTTCCAGAGTGTCTTATCACAGCAACAGAAAGGATCTTAGGATGTATGAGCAAAGGCTGCAGTGTTAAATCGTGACTGCAGAAAACTGACTCTCAGGATGTCAGCATCCTCCGTGTGCGAGCAGCCCATCTCCCTAGTAAACCATGCATCTCAGTTTCTTAAAAAAAAAAAAGACCCTATATCTTGTCACTCTGGCTAAGCTTTCATGCAATCTGATACTTAACAATATTGAAATAGGAGTCCCTTGACCACTTCTGTTAGCCTTGGGGCTTCCCATCACCAGCAAGCTCTTTGTAGCTAAGATTTTGGAAAGGTCAAAGTTATTATTTGCAGGTTTTCATCTGCACAGGGGTTGGGGTCCCTAACACCCGAGTTGCTCAATGTCAACTGTATCACATTCCTGTGTTCCTGTGAAGGCACACAGAAGGTCATGCATGTGGACAGAATAACCTTTGCACTCACTGAAACTTTATTTTCAGTTGATTCTGCAAACCGGGAACATTTTAAGTCTTGCCTCAGTGTGCCTTGTCTTAAAGGTACAGCTTTAGGGTGTCTGCCTCTGTACCCTCTTTTCTGCTAAAATTTCTACCATCATGTAAGGCTACAGCTTTGAGATAGGACATGAGGAAGTCACAGAGCCAACTAGAGAAAAGCCAGTATCCTTTGTGCCACGTTACTGTTCTGATCCCGGCATGAACCGTAGCACACCCCTCCACATCTCCACCCTCTGCTGGGTCCCACTGTGTTCCTTGGGTAACTGAACAGAAAGAATATAAAGCAAGTGTAGAGGTGGCCAGGTTCCCTTCCTTCTGCTTCCAGCCGAATACACAGTGCTCTGAGGCACCATGGCTCTCATCCCCAGTCCAGCTGGGAGGTCAAGTGTTTGCCATCAGACCAAAGACATGAACAGGGCTTTATTTGCTCACACACTGGGTTGTTATGATTGCTGGAGAGGAAAAAAAATACACATGGGAGAGGGCTGTACTGCCCAATAAACAACATCTCCCAAGGAAGTGGTGAGTTAAATGGTCGGGAGTCAGAGACATGTGGACTCCATTGCTGGGGAATTCAAATGAGCCCAGAGCAAGGGAAGCCTGACAAAGCACAATTCTGTATTCCTTTGGGACCTGGAACGGTTTCCCATTAGCTCAGCAGGTTGTTCCAGACCCTAAATGCCACCAGCTCCTGCCACAGACAAACAGCTCACACCAGGCTTGAGCATAGTCCCAGATATCCTCGAACTTCTGGCTTGAGGACTGAGTAAGGTTCTGTTTAAAGATTTTGAGAAATGCCACTCTCCCTTGCCTTGACAACAGGACAAACTGCCATCTTTCCAACGCTCCATCCCTCCCCACGCTCCTAGCTTTAAGCTCTCCAAGGAATTGCTCCCACCTTACCTGTCACGAGACAGCGATTTATCTTGAGGGAAATCAGTGTTACAGTTTTGGTTTTGGAAATTTATTAAGTCCAAGGCGTGTCCTTTTTGTGCTATGACTATTCCCCTGGTTTTCTTTTGACTCTCAACAGTTTCAGGGGTTCAGCCAAGGAGACTCCTGCTACTTGCCTTGACCCTGAGACCAAAGTCAAAAAGCAAAAGCCTAATTATTTCAAGATTAGCATATTCAGAATTCCAGGAAATATTTTTCTAGCTTTTTTTTTTTGGTTGAAATAGTCCAAAACCACATGCAGACGTAGCCTGGGGAACATTTTACTGTGAAAAAGAAAAATTCCGTGAAGCTTTATGTAGAGCAATAAAGATTTTATGAGTTTCATTGATATTTCCTTTTTTTTTTTTTTTCTGAGTCTTTCCATTTGGAGGTTCCCCGTGCGGTGTCAGTAGTTTGTGACACTGTGTTTGGGTATTAATGTGGTCAGTGAGCTCCTAATTCCTCTGCTGAGTTTATTATAGACCTCAAAGTCTTCTGTTATCAGTGATGTAGGACCCTAGGTTGCTTCCGCTTGCCTGTGTTTTGTATTAAACACAGCGGACGTTCTTAAGGGTCAGCCCTGTTTGAGCCGCATGGGGAGGATGTTAGCGATTTCAGTAAAACTGACGAGAAAGCTACCGTTGGGCTTGGCACTGCATTTGAGTTTTTGTTTTTGTGTGTAATCGGTGTAAGTGAGATGGTGACTGAATGAAGTGTGCGTTTCTGGAGGCCGGAGGCGGAGGTTTGATGTGAACCGTGTGTTTCAGAGCCGGGGGTGGTGTACTTTGTGCTGGTTACCGCAGAGAACCACAACGGAGTGAGCCGCCCCGTTTACAGAGCTGAGAGCCCACCCGGTAAGTCTGACCTGGAGGCTGTGCTTCAATGATTAGACTGGGAGGGCCCCTCTCTCCTGGCTTCTTCTCGCCAAGAAAAACACAGAATTACTGGACTGGTGATATGGATCAGTGAGTAAAAGCGCTTGCCACCAAGCTTGTTGACCTGAGTTCGATCCCTGGGGCGCACACGGTAGGAGGAGAGAACTGATTTCTGTAAGTTGCCCTTTGAGCCACATGTGTGCAGTGTGGAATGCATGCCCTCAATAAATAAACATAATTTAGAAATTACAATTTGAATGATTAAAAGATTCCCACATCGTAGCTTGTACGATAAGACCAAAGATGGAAAATTAGGAGAGAGAGGGGTTTGTGTGTGTGTGTGTGTTTTAAATTTTTTTCCTTCCCATTTTGGGAATAGCTTTGATGCAATTTACGAATATTTTGTTATTTTTCAACATGGCTCAACTAGCCATGTGCAGACCCTGTAACTTGTCACTAAAGCTTAGGTATGTCGTTTCTCAAGGACGTTTGACTGGTCACTAAGGGTGTACTGAACTTCGGAGAATCCCGAAGACCTTGTTTCTAACTATCCAGTTGCATTTCCCTGATCTAGGAGGTGAATGGATCAAGATAAGTGGTTTTCCCATCAAGGGTCCAGGACCATTTAATGAGACCGTCACAGGTACCTTGTACTCTCTTGGCTCGTGCCTTCACCGGAGCCACATCTCCCAAGAGGACTGTGGCTCTGTCACACGCATGTGCTCACACGTCTTCATCTCGTTCTCATTGCTAAACTAATGCACATGCTGGTGGCCCAGACTGCAGCTGGTGTTGTGTGTGACTTCCTGTTCTTCCCCCTCCCCGTGTGGGCGATGTCTGTGTTTACATCTGGAGATCGTCACCTGCTAACAAGCAAATATGGCGGCTGAGATGGTAGAACTGTCCCAGTTAGGAATTCTATAATCTTTTATCTGTGAACAGCTAATTGAGACCCTTAAAAACAATGGCTCTTGTTGGTCACTGTGTGTCTTCAAGTCTTCCATTTTTCTTGGAACATTCTGGAATATTTTGTGATAGGCCAGAGCCCTTCCATCTCTGCTCCATATTTGTCTATGTGTGTTGCCCTGTGGACATTGATGCTGTTTGGTCATATTGTTTTATTTATTGAGAGAAAAGTTGCTATTTCTTATGAGCTGTTACTTGAATATATTTAATTAATGGTTAAAAAAATAATTCACAAGGATGCAGTTATTTCAGAATGTGGTTGGGCGATAGCCCAGAGGCAGTAGGGAGAGAGTTATGCTTCATTTTTTGCGTACCACGTGCTGATGCACATCGCCATGGAATGGGTTAGAGAGAGAGGTGAGTATATGTTGAGGCTGACGACCAGTCTGAGCTTCTTAGATCAGCGTTTCTGGTGCAGACAGTTGTCAGAGTCTTTTATATAAGAAAAGGGGGTGGAGTGGAAGAATAAAACAGCAGAGCAAAGGGAAAGGCTGTGAGAGGCAACACGCTCTCCCTCAGGGATGCCCCAGGTGACAGTGGCTGTAGTAATGCAAACATTTTGTGAGCCAGTAGAGATGAGGGGCTGGAAGCTGGAAGAGGGAACAAGGAGTTAGGTATGGTTTGGAGAGTCATCCTACAGAGTGAGAATGGAATTTTAGAGAGTACAGGGGTAGGAGAGGATTGGGAAAGGGACCAACGATCAAGCTTGACACACCCTGGCAGCGTAGCAAGCATTTTCATCTGCAGAGTGTATGTTTCCAGAGCCAAGTAGAACCTGAAACCACACATGGTACCAGACTTATACACACTCATGCTTTTACCTCAATCTTGACATGTATGGCTATTTAGAACTCTTAAGGTAGGTACAATAAGAGTATTTATTTATTTATTTATTATTTATTTATTTATTTATATTTTGGCATTTATAGTTCTCTAAAATCTTTTTTAATTCAATTTTATTTTTATTTATTTACTTTACACCCCACTCACTGCCCCCCTCCCAGTCACTCCCTCCCACAGTCATTCCCCCTCCTCCTTCCCCTTCTCCACTGAGCAGGTGGGCCCCTCTGGGTATCCCCCCCATCCTGGCACTTCAGGTCTCTGTAAGGCTAGGCACTTCCTCTCCCATTGATGCCAGACAAGGCAGCCCAGCTGGAATATCCCACATACAGGCAACAGCTTTTGGGATAGTCCCCGCTCCAGTTGTTCGGGACCCACATGAAGATCAAGCTGGACATCTGCTACATATGTGCAGGGAGGCCTAGGTCCAGCCCATGCATGTTCTTTGGTTGGTGGTTCAGACTCTGAGAACCCCAAGGGTCCAGGTTAGTTGACTCTGTTGGTCTTCCTATGGATTTCTTGTCCCCTTAGGGGCCAAAATCCTTCCTCCTATTCTTCCATGAGTCCCCAAGCTCCATCCACTGTTTGGCTGTGGGTGTCTGCATCTGTCTGAGTCAGCTGTGGGTGGAGCCTCGAAGAGGACAACATGTTCCTGTCTGCATCATAGCAAAATATCATTAGTAGTGTTAGGGATTGGTGTTTGTCCGTGGGTTGGGTCTCGAGTTGATGGGTTGGCCATTCCCTCAGTCTTTGCTCCAGCCCCTGTGCCTACATCTCTTATAAACAAGATAACTTTGGGGTTGAAAGTTTTGTAGGTGGGTTGGTGCCTCTATTGATCCACTGGGGTTCTTAACTGGCTACAGGAGGTAGCCTCTTCAGGTTCCATATCCTTGGTACAATGAGACTTTAACATGAACCATAATAAATCATAAAAAAAATAACCGTACCCTGTAATGGTAATGTGGATGTGACTGCTCTTCCCTGCCTGTCTTAGAATAACCAAGTGCACTGTATTTACTCTTCTTCTCAAGGTGATAAGGAGCTGATACAATATGCAGATGGTCAGATAAAGTAACACAGATTAGTCATTGTGGTATTCATAGTAGGATATTCCATGTGAGGAGATGTTTCTAGAACAAAAGCACCTGTATATCTGTAAGAGCCAATTTGATGACTCAGAAAGTTATTAGGTGATTAATCAAGGGGCAGCATGTTCACACCAGGTACACTGGATGAAGGCATCAGTTGCATCTCGGGAAGGAAGGAGTAGGGTAATGTGAGGGTCCATTACATTTTGCAGCACAATGTATATTTCCATTATGAATTGTTTATTTCTGGAATTTTCCACATTTTTTGGGGGGATACAGTATATTACAGGTAATTGAACCTGGGAAAGTTAAGCTTTGGATGGGGGGGGTCTACTTCATATCTAAGGTAAGGGCTATGTAAGAAAGGATGTTTATTTTAGATGTGTTTATTCCTGAAGACACATATGTGATCAGTCAGAAACAAATGTTTTACTGACAACTACTCATGGTTTTTTTGCATTTTAAATGTTTATCTTACACTCTTGATCTGACATTAGATTTAGAACTAGGAATTTTCTTGCTTTTTCACAGATAATCATTTCCTTCTGTCACCTTTAATGGGAGTGTATGAGTGTGTTTGAAAGTGTCTATGGGTGCATGTCTGCATATGTGTGATGTGAACTCCTGGGGGCTACAGATTAAGGCTCTGGAATCAGAGAAATTCAAGTTCTAACTCACTGTTGGTTTAACGCATTGGGACTGTATTCAGCTTCTTTTTGTAGGAGATTTTGGATCTGTGACACCCAAAGTTCTCTGTTAGAATATATGATCTCCATTTACCATACAGAATGAATAAAATATACTAGAAGAGAGATCCCTAGCTGAACTTGCAGCACATGACATAGGCCAGACCTCGAAACACTAAACTGAACAGTCCATGGTATCCAGAGAGCACAGACTGGGAAAATGCTATATTTCATTATCACTGAAAGAATAAAAGTCTACAGGAAATTGTCTATGACTGATTGATATGCTACCTAGACCTTTTGCTTTTGGGTCTTGAAACAAAAAAAGCCATTTCTTGTTCAGAGCAATGATTAAGTGACTAACAATTTGATCAAACAAAAGAAGCATTCAGGGTGACGCAGGTCTTCTTTGATCATAGGAAAACATTTGCCTTTAAAAACATAGATAAGACAGCTTTAGCACCGGTGCCAGCATGAGGCCTTGTGGGAGCTTGTTGGTACTTTGGCTGATTTGTCTGTGCCCCACCAGTGCCCTGTGTGAAATCAGGGAAAATCCATTCTTTATTCTGCTGAAAATGGGGATTTCTATTTAAATTCCAGAAGGCCTCTTTTTGCTGGCTCAGACCTATCAGGTCTAAATATTCTTTACCTAAAAATAGAACCAAGGTCGTTAATCTATTCCTTCAGTGCCTGTGGTTTTGTAGGCACAGGACCCAGAGGTCTCTAGCATGTTGAACAAGACAGATGAAGGCTCATTGGCATGAAATGTGCACACTAGTGGGAAAGCAAACCAGGAAGCAATGAGGTGAGTCACATGCATCAGAGTAGTGTTTGTGAGGGCTGCCACCCATGGGGGCGGGGAGGGCTTGCACAGCAGAATGTGTTTCCAATGGTTCTGGAGTGTTGAGGTCTACTAGTAAAGTGTGAGTAGATTTGAATCCTGAGAGTTCTCTGTGTTTGCAGATGGCTTGTGTCCTCCTCTTTCTGTCTTTACCCAGACTTCCTCCCATCTCACACAGGAAAGAGAAGACAAGCATCTGTGGGTCTATACTCCTTCCTTCTGAAAGGACAGCAGTTGGGTTGGATGAGGGTGCACCCCAATAGCCTCATTTAAACCTGTTTACCTCTTTAGGGACCCTACAGCCCAATATCACTAACTCTGAGGTTCTGGGATTAAGATGGTAGTATATGAATTTTGAGAGGACACAATGAAATAATCGCCAATTATTTGGAAAAATAACTGCATAGTTATCTTGGATGAACAGATGGAGAGCCTGTGATAAGACTGTGCCATCAAGCTGAGATGGTGAAGTAACAGGATGGGAGGGGGCGAGGAGGAAGAACCTTCTAGAAAGTCCTAGAGGTTAGACAGGACTTGAGTGACTCTGAGTCTGGTTGCTCACCCAAATATAAAAGATTTGGACCCAGAAATGATAGCCTGAATAAAAATGCAGTTTCTGGGTGGCAGCCTTGCTGCTTCTGACTCTGCAGAAGGTTTTCTCTGTTCTGCATGCAGAACCCACCCTCCTTGCTGCGATGTCTGCCTGTATCCCCCTCTTCTGATCTCAGGGAAGTGACGTCTTGAGACTGTTCATTCTCAGAACACTGGCATCTTATCATTTAGTTCAGAATTCTTCTCTACTGTCTTAGTTTTCTCGGCAGCTGGCTCCAGAGTAACAAGGTCACATAGAAGCAGGCTCCCAGGGTCAGAATTGTGCCATGTCCCAGTTTTGATAGAGATATGCCCACAGATGCAGCTGGGCCAGTTAGTCTGTATTTGGCAAAATTTCATCTTGAAAACCACGTTAGATCCTAGTTAATTTTTTCACAGAACATGCTCATATCTGTTTTAATAACTGTCGTGCACTCCTACAAACCCCGAACTCTGTGCTTTCCCCTCAAGCTGTGGAGTTGAATTGGATCCAGAACTGACACAAAGTCTGGGTTTTGTGTCATTTAATGATGAAGGTTGTTCCTGCTTTCAGTAGTTCAGTGGCAGTTTGATCTAAGTTGTATGTGCTGTGGATTAGTCCTGTCTGGCATTGACACCAGCACTGTGGCTCAGACACTGTAACCATTTGGTTACAGCCACTGGCCTTTGAGCTGCTCCCTTAGTCCAGGAACATACGACATGTGTCTAGTAGTGTATCTTACACACCAGGCATCCATGATGGTAACCCATCTGCTAACCCTGTCTCCTGGTTTCTAACTGCTAGACCTTGCCATAGATCTACAGTTAGGCTAAAGTTGGTCCCTGCGTAAGTCAGAGTTCTGAACTCCTCTGTCTGTTGGCAGGATATCTTGTTTCTTCTATCCCTCACATCATGATCTTGCTTCCAGACCTGGTCAGGCCCCAGATCTGCAGGCTTTTCCCCTTGGCAGAGTTCCGAGGTCATCCTTGGCTTGTTTCTTTCCTGCTTTAACCCGCACTTGCACTCAGAACATCTCTCCTCTCTGAGCTGTCTTCACTGGTCCCACCAGGACCACCTAGCTGCTTGGTGCTCTCACTTTGGTCTCTCATAGCTGGATTAGGGGAGAGAAACAAAGAGCTAAGCTGCCCTGTGTCGTTTCAATCATTACAGCTGTGTTTCTCAGTCTGGATCCCCAGGACACTTCAATGTATCTGTCTGTCCCTACAGGGTCACCTTTTTCTCTTCTGAGAGGGCCGCCACAAAAGGTAGCCACTTTCTTCAGCTTCTTTTCTGGCTTGTGCAATCTTCCTTCTGTCAGGTGCCTTTCTTCCTGTTTCTCTCAGGGTGAGATACCTCATCTTCCTCGGGTGACTTCCAGCTCCCTTTTTCCCTGCTTTGGGGGGAAGTTGAGTCAGCTCTTCTATTGAAGGATGACTTCATCAGCAGAGGATCTTCAAACCACAATGAGACCCCAGGGCAAATTTGGGGTTGGACTCCTCTTTGGAGCTTTCCCTCCAGCAACCTCCCTGATGCCTGGCTCAAAGTGTTGACACATACTGTTGCCCAAATAATTCAACACTGAAATAACTTAACCATGAAATCATGAAAAACCAGTTTAACCTCTTCTTGCTGTCTTATGTAGCTTTTTTTTATAGTTAAGGCAGAACATCTGAGGTTGTTACATACTAAAGAAACAAAGTCTGTCTTGAGGTGAACAAGTGGGGTCCTGTGTGGCTCTCTGACCCTTGTGTCTACTCTTCTTTCAAAGTCTGAAAGGTTTTTTTTTTTCTTTAAAGATCTTGTGACTGTCTGCCTGGAGTAAATTATCCAGGATCACTGAAAAATCTAATGTTAGTCTGTAAAGAAATATCTCCTTCCTATCAAGCTATTCACACATAGAACTTTATTACGGGTGGGGGATCAGGTAACAGGCTGAAGGAACCAAGCACCCAGTCAACAAGACGAGGCCTGTCATTTTCAGAAAATCTGCTCTCCATTTGACTCCCAGATGGAGTAAATGCAGGAAGACTTCCATTAAAACCACCCTAGAGAAAACTAAACCAAACCTTCGAGATACACTTTTCCCACGAATATTTCACACTAGTCCTTCTTAGCCTCGAAAGTCTGTGATCCTGTCCCTGCACTGTCCCAAGGGGCCCAGGAGCATCAGCTATTAAAGTCAGGAAAGGACTACTGCTCTCTTTGCTTTTTGTGGCCCTTGTGAGCTGTCAGGAAGTGTGGATGGAACTAACACGACATGGGATGGATCCGTAGCAGCTGTGGGGTCTGACTCACCCATTAAGAGCATAGGGAGCCTTCAAAGCTGGCTACCCTGAGAACCTGGATGATCCCTTCATGTGTGTTGGGGGGAACTGGGCCAGCAATGGGAGCCAATAGCTTGGACTTGGCACAGGCTAATGCTGTGCTTTTTTTTTTTTTTTAACAAGTGAGATGGTGATGTGGCTGTCAGAGTCACATGGCTACTAGCATCTGACATTGGTCTCCTGGGTGTGTAGATGGCATTGACACTGAAGGGCACAGGGACAACAGTATTGTCTACTCAATGTGAGCCCCAGGGAACTTCTGTGACTAACGGAAACCCAGACATATCCACATAGGCCTCTTGATTCTTGCAGTGCTACCAAAAGCTTTGTCACTGACCTATGCAGAGCCCCCCTCTGTCAATGCACAGCAATTTGTGGGTGACTTGGCATCTTACACACAGTAGGGCCTCAGCCCCACATGGTGAAATAGATGCTGGTATTGATTGGCCCACTGATGTTCAATTCTGGTGGGGTCAATAACAAAGCCACCTGCTGATTAACAGAAGGCCATCCTATTGCCATCTATGGGCTCATTCAAACTGTGACGCTTGGGACCCGAGTCCATAGGTATGATCAGAAACCAGCAAAGGTATGAGAAAAACTAGACACATCCAATCCAATGGGAGTCCCCTCTCTGTGATCAGGCACTAAAGAATACTATTTCTAATCATAAAGCAAACACCAACAATTGGTGGCGTGGTCTACAAAATTCAAGTGCAATCTTGAGACTTATGAAGTCAAACAGATTGTGTATAAGTAGCAGCACCTCAGGCTTTGGGGGATGGAGATAAATTTCTTTGCTGTTCTGTGGAAACTTTGAGGAAAAATTGTTTAAGTGAGTAAGTGCTGCACCCTGAGTGGCTCCAGGGTAGTGCAAGGTGTTTGACCTACTTCCAATTGATGGCTTACTGGATTTCAAGAGCCAGTTTTAGGGTGCAGATGCTAGCAACTTGATACTGTCTTATGGGGTTACTTTTGTCTACAGTATAGCTTCTATCCTTATGATGGGCAGGCTTCTGGTAGCTTCTTCATTTGAGAACACTCTGGAAGCAGGAAAGCAGGATCTCAGACATACACCACAGGCTCAGTCAGCTGGAACTGAAGGGCCCTGTGGAGGTATTTGAAGTTGGTTTTATGTTTATCATGAAGGCACATTGGCTTCTGTAATCTACAATGTTCTACGTGCTGTTGGTGAACCTGGAGGATGTCAAGATTCTTCTCTCCCTATTTCTCCATCTCAAACTATATCGTCTTTTAGACCATCTTCCCCTTCCCCTTCTGCAAATGCTTTCTCGACTCCAGGTACTGGCCAAGAGGCCCTATTCTGGTGTCTCTGAGGGTAGCAGGATGTCTATGGGCTGGCTTTCTCTACTTTGGGTTCTGAGTGATTCCTTGGACAAGTGACAATGGACCTATTGGCATGATTGACCAGAGCCTTGTACCTTCATCCAATGGACCTTCCTTGGAGCTTTGAGTACACCTCTAATGTGAAAGGGATAGGGCAGTGAGTAGGCCTCAGATGGGACAGATGTCACTGACTTCCTGATGGGGAGCCAGAGCTTGGGGATCTCAACCAATCATTTGGGTAAGTAGCCGAGTGTGAATACAATGGACAGAGACCTCCACTGAGCCAGATCCTTTACCCAAAGCACTCGGGAGCACCATAGTCCTCCCCAGAGTGGCCACAGTGTTTACACTAGTGTGGCTACAGGGATGCTCACAGTGCAGCCAACTGGAGCTTCTGAGTAAGCTCTGCAGCACAGTGAGGTAGGACTACAGGTCCAACAGCAGGGTTCTAATTCCTGCCCAGTGTCTGTTGCTGTCCAGCTCTGCAATGCCCCCCCACCAACCTTTGCCTCTCAGTCTCTTTGTCTGCTGTTGGTGCTATTCCTGGTGAGTGGCATCTGATATATCCATTCCAGAATAAGGAAATTAAAAGTCCTTCTTTGTTATTGTTAAGTAGATGATCTTATTTAAGTATTACTCCAAAAAGTCATTTATTGGAGAAGACACCAGCATCACAATGAACTGTGTAGACAACCTTGGTCCTTGAGAGTTTGGCATTTAGTGATGTCATAGTCACCTTAGTGTACATGAGCATGCCATATAGCATGCTCATGATGGAATCACCTGACAGTGCATTTACCAGGCTGTGTTTCTGTGGTTAAAGACACACGGCAGTATTGTAATCCTGTGTGTGTTGAAGAGTTTTGGGAATCCATTCAGAGATGGTTCAGGATGTCCCATCTGAATTTGCCCAGGACGAATGGGTTTATGATGGATATAAGCTTTTGAGGAAGTTGTAGCCAAAGCTATCCTAGACTTTGCTGTATAGCCTGGGCTAGCCTTTATTTCATAAGTGCTGAGGTTACAGACATAAGTTTTGTACCTGGCTGTTATATACAATCTCAGTGAAGAAGAAACTAGTGTAGTCTTGGAGTCTTCTGTAAGTAGAAGATTTGATGTAGACTCTGAGTCTAGAGTCTGGGTTAGCCTGATCTAAAAACCTGTCACATTTAACTAGTGTAGATTTATACCTGGGCAAAGAATTTTGTGGAATTTTTGCCTTTTTTTTCATGGTAAAAAGAAAAAAATTGATTCTATACAACTTCAGAAATGCGCTGACTTACAAAACATGAGGACCAGCCCAGTCCTGCCTGGCTTCCTGGCCTACAGCCAGGTGGTTCTTGTTTTGTTCTATGCCTGGCAGGGGGACAGTGTGTAACTGTCCCAGGTCTTCTGTGACCCACAAGCTCTGCCCATGACTTACCTGGTTCTGTTGTGGGGGAGGGGATGTGTCCCACCAATTCTGAAATAAATACACTCTGCCCTGGTGGGTGTGGGCCTGACTGATCTTGGCAGTTGTGACTTCCTGTTTTCAAGATAAAAGATCTACAGAATTTATTAGAAAAATTCAGAGTGGCTTTTGTGAGGCCATTGCACACAGCTTAGAGAAAATACTCGCATAATTTAATTGCAGATGAATTCTAACCACATGGAATGCTTTCCCGATGCGTGTATCTACTTTAAGAGAGCCTCCCTGGATGATCTGCAAAAGACAGTTGACAGTATGCAGAATCCAGAATATTAAAGAAAAGAAAGGAAAGTTTAAAGGTGCTTGAAAACCAAAGCTTCAAAAGAGAAATGACTGTGTCGGAAGGGGTGGGCCCTCTCTTTACCTTGTGGGTTTTGTCCACACTTCCGTTGTCCTGGGAATAACCTCTAGCCAAAGTCGTTCTCTTCTCTGTTGAGAGACTGCAGTTCCAGCTTGTGTAGAGACAGCTGGGCAGGGCATAGTGTACCCACTCTGTAAGGAGCCTGTCTAGACCCAAACTCCTGATTCACACTCATGAGGAGAAGAGACTGGGTGGCTAGTGGGACGTGTGTGAGGTGAGTTTAAACAGAGAGAGCACTGGAGATCATAATAGGTGGGTCCCCATCCCTGGTTGCCACTAAATGGCCCTGCGACTTTATCTGCTTTGTCTCCTAATGCGGATGTCTTCCTTCCTTGCCCCAAGACTACTATGTAGACAACCTGGATAGAGATGGGAGGGTTTGTTTTATTGATTGGCTGGTTGGTTGGTTGGTTGGTTGGTTGGTTGGTTGGTTGCTGACTTTAAAGTTCTATCTAACATCGATAGGTCTTTGTGTTGGGTTATCAGCTGTTCTGTGGTCCTGGCCCCATTCTAGAGCCCCGGTAGGAAGGTCAGCAAGTTCTGGTGGCAGGAGCCACGCAGTATATTGGGACAGCTGCTGTCTCTGCCATGGCGTTCTGTGGTTAATATTCGATGGGACTAGTGTGCATGGGAGTTCCAGGATGTACACTACAGCCAACAAACTTGTGTGGTCTTGACGAAGCTCCTTGTCCTGAGAACTTCATTCTTTCCTCTTGTTGACCCCATCGCTACAGAATTCCAGGAGTCTTTGGTATCCCTGCTGAACATTGCACTAATGAGTGCAAGGGTTGCCAAATGAGAATCTGTCCTGAGAGGAAACCTACAGCTATCCTCAAGGACAGAATAGTCCAGGGGGCACCAGGTCTCCTTCCGATTGATTGACTGGGAGGACTCAGGGATAGAAACCAAGTGCAGGCCGAGCATGTTAGTCCTGTGCAACAGCAAGTGCCTGGACTCACAGAAGACCTGGGCCCATTGCATTTTGCTGGGTCCTTCTGTTGGGTTACAAAAAAGTTTAAACTTCTGTATGTTGGGAAAAACTTTTGTTGCAACTTACACACTGTTCTCAGATGGCTTTAAGGAAGGATGTCTAGTGTCTCATTAGGCAATTCCAGGAATCCCACAAAAGGATGGTCCTTGGCTTAGATGTACAACATTGGAGATAGTCGTTTCCAAGTTAACTGAGATGGCTGCTTGTGAAGCTCATGCTAACTCATGGCAGCCATTTTTAGATATTATCTGAGGAACAAGGGTTTATGGATCATGTGACCACCACTCATTTGAGGATGCTGATAAGTAAAACAGCGTGTCTCTAATTATATAAGGCAGTTACTTCCAAGCATCCTTTCTTTGTCATCTGTTCCTAAAAATAGATAGATAGATAGATAGATAGATAGATAGATAGATAGATATAGGATGGATAGATGATAGATGATGGATAGGATAGATAGATAGATGGATAGATGGACAGATGGATAGATGGACGGACAGACAGACAGATGGATGGATACATAGATAGATGGATAGATAGATAGATAGATGAACAGATGGATAGATGGATGGATGGATGGATGGATGGATGGATGGATGGATAGATAGATAGATCCAAATACTAACC
The DNA here is from genome assembly GCF_004785775.1 of Grammomys surdaster. NCBI lineage: Eukaryota > Metazoa > Chordata > Mammalia > Rodentia > Muridae > Grammomys > Grammomys surdaster. The sequence goes on along the minus strand of NW_021604663.1, from coordinate 3,967,619 downwards.
AGTGTCCCCAGGACATACTACCTTGAGAAAGTTAACAACAGAAACATTTCATGTCAGTTCAGGATTTTTTGAAACTTGTTAATTTGTCAATAAAAAAAGTCAGAGACCCTGAGGATAGTAGCAACAGTGGGGCATAGCCAAGATTTGTGGGGGACAGGGGCAAGACTTACATAGGAGTGGAGAGAGAGACTCCAGGTCAAAATTGGTTAGTCTTTAACTTGTTACAGAGAGGAAAACTATCCTTTCAACATGACAGAGAAAAAGCCTTCTGGAGGCCAGTTATAAATAATGCCTAATGACTGTAGTATTTTATTATCTATCCTAGCCCTCACCACAGGGTATATAGCCTGTCTAGCCTAACGGAAGTGAAAGGAAGTAGATGAAAATGGACCTTATAAAACTTCCAGATCTGTGGCTGGCAGCCTTTCGCATGGAATGTTTTCATTTTATGTTCAGAGAACTCTTGGCATGAAATGGAAGCCCATGTGGATAGAGTCTATCCTGGAACTTAACAGAGCAGGTTACCAAAAAACGAGTGTTTTAAGCCCAGCAATTAACCGAGGAGGCTCAATGTATGCAGAGATTTCACATACGTGACGTAAGCTCCATGCGGTGCATGCTTTAATCATTTCTATGTCATGTCCTTCTTAAGAAAAGGAAGTGCCCAACAAGCCCTTGCGGATGCGCGTCCGAGCCTCAGACGACAGGCTGTCGGTTGCATGGAAGGCGCCACGTCTGTCTGGAGCCAAGAGCCCACGAAGATCTCGGGGTTTTCTTCTGGGCTACGGGGAAAGTGGCCGGAAGATGAATTACGTCCCACTGACCAGAGATGAGAGATCACATGAAATTAAAAAGCTCGGTGAGTTTGAAATGATCTTCCATGCAATGTACCCACCACTTCTATGTTTAGAACATCGTTCAAGGCAGAATGTTGTCTAAATGAGAGGTGCTTCTCCCAGCTATGACGGTTACTCGAGGCAATGCTCTACCTTAGCCATCTTCCCTCTCCCTGTGAACAAACCAACTTCTGGAAGGAAGGGGTTACTTTGGCTCACAGTTTTGGTGATGAATCCCCACAGAGGGGAAGGCATGGAGGCAGGCAGCTTTATAGTAGCTGGAGTATGCTCCTGGAACTTAAATCTCTGTAAAATAAGAAGCAAAGTAAACAGGAAGTAGGGCCCAGCTACAGAACTCCCAAGGCTTGCCTCTGGTGACACACTTCCTCCAGCAAGCCTCATCTTGTAAATATCCCACCGTATTCCAACTGCTGCCATCTTGGAGCCAAGCACTCAAACTCACAAGCCTATGGGGACAGTTCTTACTGAGACCACAACATCACTTTGTCTCATCCTGTCTTGGCCTCTATCACACTAACCTTTATTCAGTGGCAGGACCACACTGTCTTATAAGTTGTTTCCATACACAGAGTCCTTGAACCACTTATCTAGATGTGAGGCATGGTGGGGAGGGAAAATATTTTCCCCTTAGCAAAGGTAGCATTAGTTACGGAATGTTCGTGGGCATATTTGCTGGGACCAGGAGATACTGTGTGGTCCAACTTAACAGGTCTTAACCTTTATTAACGAGTTAGACAGGGACACAGACCATGCTCTGAAGAGATGCTGCTGTCCCCTGAAGAACTGCTAATGGATACTTGCCCTTGCCCCTGCCCCACTATCTACCCAAGAACTGGATATATATCTGGGCCCCTTTATGTACCTTTCTGGGGGAAGCCAGGCTATAGAGACCCAAGGGTCCAGGGTGGCTCTGGCAGCACATTTATCTTGTGCTATAACTCTAGTTGTAAAGCCCCTGGGTACATCGCCCTGCCAGTGATAGATATTTTGGTCCCCATGGTTCATGCTTCCTTTATTTCCTAATGGGTCAAGACTCAACCAAGGAAGAGGCTATGGCTTACTGGTGTTACACAGAAGATTCTAGTAAAACATCTGGTCTCTTCACTCAAATGTAGTTGGATGCCTATCTCATGTCATTGCAAACCTGATGGTGTAGACAGTGGAGATGGAGGCTCATATCACCCAGGGGCATGGAGGCTGGAAGTAGAGATTGGCATTACTGGGGTCAGAAGCTAGGGCGGGAAGGAGCAAGGAGGCGTCCACAGGCCTGTGGTGTATGGGAAGGGAGTGCGGTACCTCTTGCTTGGCACCTCGGTCATAAAAGGTAAGTTCTCCTCCAAGATAGGTGAGGGGCATGCAGACGGAGGGACGTGGGGGTGGGGTCAGAGTATGTAGAAGAGGGACTCACAGACAAGCCACGAGGCACCATGATTTGACCTCAGGGAACAGCTCTGGTTGAGTAGCTTCAGGGAGACAGAGTTCTGGGAGGAAAGCCCAGTGGCCGGCACTGCTGGTTTGCTGAGAGAACTCACCAGCTAAGGGCATAAGTATACATCCTTATGGAGCCTAGACAGACAATCCTTTAGTCTCCAGGACCCCCAGTTCTGGCTCACAGGACCATCCTGCAGTGTGAGCAGCTTAGAGTTGAACTGGTGAAGATTCTGGGTAGATGGCTATATTCCCCTTTCTGAAGAATCCCAGAAGTCTCTGCTTTATTGGACTCTGTGTCCAGCCACTTGCTGGACACTCCAGTGTTACAATGTCTATCAAGCTTCTTGATGGGGTCTTCCCAGCATGAGACAACTGTGTGGTATTCTTTGTATCTATACGGGCCCCACAAGGAGGCACAAGCCCCTCTGAGCCAGGCAAAGCCTCGGGGTCATCAAAGCCCAGACTCCAGCAAGAAGACACCCAACAACTCTCTTCTCCAATACCACAAGAAATGTGGAGAAAGCCAAGGAAGCCAGAGGAGGATCGAGGCTGGGTGTGAAGAGCAGATGTGGGAAAAGTGACCTGCTGGTGTGGAACCACAGAATAATCTGGAATCACTTCCGCCCTCCATTCCTGAGCTGTCCCTTTGCCGGTGGACAGTTTCACCATGCACATTGTTCAGCTCTTTAATGACAGGGATCATACTCTACCTGGCTATCCAGTCAAAGGGGAGAGACCCTCTTTGCGTGTTCGATACTGTTGGAGAGTATTGTCCAGGTGGAACGTTTCATTCACGGGTCTCATTCCCAGCAAGCACTAGGACATAATTTGGCGTTACTCCGACCTTCATGACTGGGCCTTCAAATTTTTCATCTCTTCAGTAGTACACCTGCTTACCTGAAGATGACGTGATCTTGATCTTTTGTTGCCTAAACTTGATCAGATTTGGACCTAAGGTCTACGTGAGCTCTAGGTTCTTTATAATCACACAGAGCAGGCCCCTTGCAGGCTTCTACAATATGTTATCTTTTGAATTTTATCAACAGATTTGGGCTTCCCATGGTGGCTTCCTATGAAGAGACAGTCTAAACAGAAGGGCAGGGCATGGGGTGAAGATTAAGTGAATTCTCTGGGGTCTGCTGTGTCGTGGAAGCCAGTCTTTGCAATTTATCCTACACAGGACCTTAACACTGTTTGCCCACAGAGATGCCACCGGCCACGGGGCATCTCGGATGTGGACACACACTGAGTGCCTTAGAGATTAGTTTGAAGTCCCATCACAAAGGAATCCTGCTCCTAGGCAATCATTAAACACATTTTATTCGTGGTCTTCTGAATCAGTGAAATCTCCAAGCTGGGCAGCAATGTTGAAGTGGAGGGGCCTCAGGACGACAAGGGGAGATGGTAAGATTAGACTTGGAAGACGGGGAAGTCTGAAGACCTTCAAAAAGATGCCAGATGGGAAGTAAAGAAACTCTGCTGCATATACTCAAGGCTGGGAAATGAGTCAGCCAGGGTTTGCATGGACGGGATGTGTGGGGGTGTCCAGGGCTCATTGCGTAGTGATTCTGGTATTGTTTGGAGATTGTATTTCTACCCAGTATCCAATAACCAAGGCCCAGAGAGGAGTGTCCCACTGTATTCATTCCCTGACTTTTATATTTCACACTAGACATGACATCTCCAGGATTGGCCAATGAACTAGCTGGTAACTAAATAGGTTCTGGGTCATGTTGAACAGCAGGCTCAGTGTGTCCTGTGTGGGTAGGTTCAGTCTGGTCTCCCCTCCTGACCTATGCCAGGTAATGTGGTATAGGTGTGAGAGTAAGTGGTTGGTTTCCAGTGAAGATCCTTTCATTCAACAGTTTGTCTACTGTTGGATTCTTTCTGTTGTATCTCTGTGATGGATGCATATGGTCTGCTCCATCCTCTTCTGAAGTTATTAAGAGCTGGGGCCTTGAAGTCACGTAGAACTGGTTGCAAGACCAAATTCCTCTATGACTTTGGCAGTCACCTCACCCCTTTGAGCCTGTCCTTGTCCATGAAGCAAGGACAGTGATAAGGGCCTCTCTGCAGGGTGTAATGACTAGATGAAGACTTACCCATGAAATGGTTTGTGTAGTTGGGGTAAGGGAAGGGTGAGGGGAGAAAACATGGACTATAGGGCACACAGGCTACTGAGGAATGAGGACACTGTCCCATGTCCTGCTCTTTGGTCCACAGCCTCTGAGTCGGTGTATGTGGTCTCCCTGCAGTCCACGAACTCCCAGGGGCCGAGTCAGCCCGTCTATAGGGCTGCCCTCACAAAGCGCAAGAATGCAGGTACGTTTCCAAGGATGCACTCGGTGAAACCATGGTCTGGTATGGATGCTATTTTCCATGTGATGCTGGCTGTGATGGGATGGGAGGAACTGGTGAATTTCAAGGGGAGTGAAGGGAACAACAGTTGTAAGTATGTTTTTTTTCCTGTGTAGAGACGGGAGAATTCTTTCCATAAGCCCTGTTTCACTGAGGATCATGAACAGCTGTATAGCACAGTTGCTTTGCAGTGTTAGAGGGAGTGAGGCATCATTCCACGGAAAGACAGTCTAGTCCATCTGTTATTGTCCCTAGGGAGGCACTGAACAAAGCAGGAGAAAGGGCAGGTGGGTTCGGGCAGCATGCAGATACACACATTTCAGCTCACTGTACACAGACGTGATAACATCTAGAGAAGTATGAAAACACGTAACTGTGGTTCACTAGTAGCCCAATCATTGTGCACTTATTGAAGTGTGTTTTTCTTTACCTCCATTGATGGGTGTTTCTTTTTTTGTTGTTGTTTTGTTTTTACATCACCCATAATATTTACAAATTGCACATACCTTTCTGGCCATGAACCTCAGTGGGTTCTAATTCTTTTCTGTTGCTGTGATAAATCATGGCCAAAAGCAGTTCGGAGAGGAAAAGACTTATCTCTTCTTACACTTTAGGTCACAGTCATTCATTGAGGGGAGTCGGGGCATATGCTGAAGCAGAGGCTATAGAGGAATCTTGCTCCTGGTTCACCCTCGGGCCTCATGCTCAACTAGATTTCTTATACAGCCTAGGCCCACCTCCCCAGTGACAGTGCCACCTACAGTGTACTGGGTCTGGGCTGGGCCCTCCCACATCAATCAATAATCAAGATAATCTCTTGCAGACGTGGCCACAGGCCAATCTGATGGGGCAGTTCTTCAGTTGAGGTTCTCTCTTCCGGGTGACGCTAGGTTGTGTCAAGTTGACAATGAAAGTTAAGCAGACATGAAGAGATCCTAGCACATCCCTTTAATGCAGTCATGATATGGAGTGGGGCCTACTATGCTTTTCCACAATGCAGAGAGACATCCCACCTGAGGCCTTTTACTTGTATCGATCACTGATGGTCATCAGAGAGAAGGATGGCTTCTCTATCAGTCCTCTCCATCGTCCCCCATTTAGGTAAAATCTGAATTATTTTGATCCATACCAAAAAAAAAAAAACCATCAGAAACCAAAACAACAAAACAAAGAAACTTAAAAGCAAAGTTGAGGACACTTTGTAAGTCTTAATTAGAGACCAAGAAGAGATGGTGAGCCTGGTGACTGTATTCTTGGATGACACAAATAAATCTCAGGAAGAAATTGGCAAACTCAACTCTATCTTATATATGAACATAACATTTAACCTGCCTTTCAACCACATACTCTCATGACCACATGAGATTCATGACCATTGTTCAAAGCAGAATTTTCATTTGCCATCATGGTCTCTACTGAGTAACAATGTAAACTTTTATTTACATTTGCCTCAAACATTTGCCCTTATAAAAGTTTTATTACCTCTGAGAAATTTACAGCATGTAATGAGCAAACACTGAGCTTCTTGTAGTGTTTTCTACCAAGGCATAGCAGCCCCTTTACACTCTCCTGTATGCTGATTGGCTCAGGCAGCTGTTAAGGTGAACTCCTTGTTTCTCAGGCTACAGTTAGGAAAAACAAAAATGGAGATTCTCCCCTTTATGCAGACTAAATAATCACTTGGCATTCCTTTCATCTCATCTTACCTAAATGAAGGAAGGACAACTAAAAGTTAGGCAGAGCTTGGCTGGGGGAGGTCAGTGCAGAGCCTGTGGTCAGAGGAGTCCCTTTTGTGCCATTGCAGAGGAGGATGAGCTGGATGTACCTGAAGACATTAGTGTCCGGGTCATGTCGTCTCAGTCCGTGCTCGTGGCCTGGGTGGATCCCCTTGTGGAGAAACAGAAGAGAATTGTTGCATCAAGGTACACATGTACGCTTATTTTGTATCTTTGGGTATGAGAAGTAGACTTTCTCTGGACTTGAAATGAATTCAGTGATTTTCTTTTTAATTTGGTGAAGATTTATTTATTTTACTTTTTGTGCATAAATACTTTTGCTTGCATGTGTGTTCTGTGTGCATGATTGGTGCCCACAGAGGAAGAAGAGGACATCAGATCTTTAGGAACTGGAATTACAGGTGGCTGTGAGTCACTACGGGGGTGCTGGGAACCAAACCTGGGTCCTATGGAAGAGCTCAGTGTTCTTAACTGTGGACCCATCTTCCCAGTCTGATTTTATTTTCTTTCCTGTGTGGGTGCTGACCTCTCTTTTCCTGTTGAATGTCCAGTACTTGGTGGCAACTAATTTCCTGCAAAGCAAATAGGGCCTGAGGGTATTTACAGGACAGGACAGGACTTCACGCCTCATCTACTTCATTTTGTCTTGTGTGTGGAAATTCCCCATGTTTGTTTTCCTGCAGCCTCAATTATGTACAGTTTCCCTCTGAGAAGAGTTTACTGTGGGAGGGGTCTTCTTGAAGAGTCAAAGCAGGATAGACTTTTATGTTGAGAGGCAGATGTTTGTCTAATGTCACATGTGTGACTTTTCAGTAGACATTAGATGATCTCTGAAGTGTGTCAGGTCCTCTTTGGTTGTGTGTAAAGACGAGCACCTTCTTTTCGCTTAGCTCATGGTGTTATCCTGCTTTTATACCCATTTGTAGTAGCAACAGACACAAAAATAACCAACCTTATCAGGTTAGAATAATCTTTATGTGAGTTTTATGGTTTTCTACACTGTATAGAAACTGGTGAATATAGATTAAAAATGTTTTTGTATGTGTGTGTTCTAAGAGTTGATATTTATACAACTAAGAAGAAGCCAAAAATTTGGTTTTATGTATTAAGTTTCAAACCTATCTACAGCAGGAAAGTGGAATCAAAGAAATATAATGCTAAGATTGTAAAAGTATATTAAGTGTGATTTTTAATAGGTACAGGACTGCCTTGCTGTCTGCTGGTAGGATGGCACATGTTTCTATCTAAGGGCTCAGAAGAGTCACTGTGTCTCTCTATCCACATACTCTCTGCCAACAGGAAGTGGTCCTAACTGTCTCTGGGCTTTGGTTTCCAACATCTTAAGGGAAACCAGGGGAAGCTAGACTCTCCTCAGAATAACTGCTTTGTTCATAGCTGTGCCATGTCTTCAACTGATGTCTTCTCCTGATTTACTAAGTATAATGAATAACACATTTGTACATGTGTGTGAGTGTGCACATGTACATATGCATACAGAAGCCAGAGGTCAGCATTGGATGTTGTTGCTCAGGTATCCTCTGTATTATTTTATTTATGGTCTTGAGAGAGGGTCTCTCACTGGTCTGAAACTTGCCAAGTAGGCTAGGCTAGCCAGCCGGTCTCAGGAATTCCCTGTCTCTGCCTCCTCAGAACTGACATTACAAGCATATACCACCAAGACTGTTTTTTTTTTTTTTTGAAAACAACAACACCATGGTTTTTGTGAATCAGAAGAGTTTGATTCATATACTGATCTTTATATTTCATCTTGCAAGTACCTTGTAACTAAACTCCCTCTGTAGATCCCCAGTAGAACACTCTTAATGCCTTGAAGGCTTTCTACTGGGAAGAAGCCATAAAGAAGATTTGTATTACCAGGGGTCCAGTCTTCAGGGTTTACTGCTCCTAGAGTGTCCTGGATATCTACTCTCCGGGTTTTTGAGAATCAGTACTTTGATGTTTCTCTCCCAGTGCACCGTCCTCTCTCAGTCATTCTGTCCTACGCGGTTGGAGAGGTTTGTTCCATTTCATGGCAGTAAGCCTACACAAGACCACATACTTCCTGCTCTTCTGAGTCTGTAGAACATGTCCAGTTAAGCATGAAATGAGGCTTTCTGGCTTTGTGTGTATGTGCCTGTGTATGAGAGACAGGCAGAGGTGGGGGAGGGAGAGGGAAAGGGAGAGAGGGAAGGGGAGGGGGAGAGGGAAAGGGAAAGGGAGGGGGAGGGAGAGAGATGTGGGGAGAGGGGGAGGGGGAGAGAGGGAGAGGGAGAGGGAGACAGAGAGGGAGACGGAGAGACAGAGAGAACCAGTTCTCATTCTTGGGTATCACCACATTCTTCAGCCTGTGTGCACACACACATCACTGAAAAATCAGGTGCTTGTAAATTCTGCTCACTTCCCTTTACCCCTTCCATTTTTCATCTCTGGTCTTTGGAACACTGGGACATTTTTAGTCTTGGACAGAAACACACTCTATTTCTCGGCCTGTTTTTACACACACTTGCCAGGACCCTGGCTTCAGATTCTTAGAGTCAGTGGCATAGTCAAAAGTTTAAATTTTTCCCTTCAAATCTCCCTGCTTGGTTTTTAAGAATCACCACTCACAGGGAAAGATAAACAAGGACTCTGGAAGTCAATTGCAAAGACTCGGGTCCTCAGGATGATTGTCCTGTTGCATTTTCTCACAGACAGTACACTGTGCGCTACCGAGAGAAGGGGGAGTCGGCCAGGTGGGATTACAAGCAAGTCTCTAACAGGCGAGTTCTGGTGGACAGCCTGATCCCAGACACCGTGTATGAATTCGCGGTCCGGATTTCACAAGGTGAACGAGATGGCCAGTGGAGTGCATCAGTCTTCCAGAGAACGCCGGAATCGGGTTTGTGTCTGAAATGGCCTTGGGGTTTCAACTGAGGATCACTTCCAAACTGACAATTCAACCAGTACACACAGCCTTTAAAGTCTCACTCTAAGTCTTCGTCTTAGAGTTTGTATGTATAGTTAGAAGTAGAGTTTGGGTTTAGAAATATTAAACTGAGGGGGGTAAGGGGCAGTTTTGTTGAGTTCATACTTTGTACTCTGACATTTTTTCTACCAAAATGGTCTTCTGACATATTAAGCCCTTCAAGTTCCAGCGTTATAAGTTCAAGTTATAGCATACATACATTGCTACTATGGCCACAGATATCCCTGGGTGGCTTAGCTTTTGTTTTATAATCTTCCCAAGAAAACCTTTTCTGCAGCCAAGGCATTTAATAACAGCTAGAACTACGTCTTTCTAAGTTGCACTAGGTTGGACGTGGCAGCGTATGACTTTCATCTTAGCACTTGGGACACAGCAGCAGGTGGATCTGTGGGAGTCCAAGGCTAGACTGGTTTACATTTTGACTTCCAGGCCAGCAAGGGCGATATAGTAAGGCCCTGTCAACAAAATAACAACAAAAGTTGCACTAAAGGGATGTTCTGCTAGATTTTGAACTTCTAATAGCACAATGTTTACCTGGAAGAAAGAAATTGTAGTTCCTAAAATCCTATTTCTAGATGTTTCTAAACTTGCTGCAGGAAAGTCACCTTACAAAAAGCTAGTGTAGAACCACCTCTCCTGTGTCATCAACACAAACACACCATATCTTCAATAGACAGCATATAAGGGGCTTATGAGAGGTCATGAGAGCCTTGTGAAATGCTTGATTCCCTGTCATTTTGTAGCTCCCACCACAGCACCTGAGAACCTGAGAGTCTGGCCAGTCAGCGGCAAACCCACGGTTGTCACCGTATCCTGGGACGCATTGCCAGAGTCTGAGGGGAAAGTGAAAGGTGGGTGTCTCATCCTTACCCTCCGTGTGTTCTTTCTGAGAAATGCTCCTTTGGTGACTCTGACTGAAAAGCAGATGAGCGACATGCATAGTGAGGTGAATGAGATGCTAACAAGGTGCTAACCATGGGACATGAAGGTGGATGTTATCTGAGCCAGGAAGTCACCTGACAGTTATTCTTGTCATCTTCCTGTAGGCACGATCGTAGGGACAGCCATGCAGGAGTTATATTTAACTCCACTGTGTGCTATCATAGCCTTTGTACCCTGTGCTAATTCTGGAGCTTTCTATTATGCCTGTGAGATCCTGAAAAGAGAAGTCTGCAGGGATCTGTCGGGACCATAAAGATCTTTAATGAGATTGTAAATGCTTTTAATGGGGCTAAGAACCTTACATCATGATTTCCAGAACATGGATTTGTTCCTTAAAGTTCAGCCTGTATTGATTCATTTGAGTCGAGCAAGGAAAGGATAAAAAATAGAAAAAGGAAAAAAATTTCTGGAACTTTAAAAGAATAAAAATAGAAGGGGCCATGCACAGATTGGTAAGTAGTCTGTTGGGACTGCTAAGTAGATACTGAAATCTTTTCATTTCAGTGTTAGAGTGCTTTGAAAAGCTTCAGGAATTCGGACGTTTTCGTGTTGGATTTTACTTGGCTTTGCCCACAATTCTTGCCTACCTCCATGGTAGGAGAGATGGAATCTTTATTTAGAGAAAGGAGTCTTTTTATTGTCATTAGGTTTGGGGAAGGCAAACTTGAGTCTGGTACACCCAAAAACTATGAACAGTTTGCTTATGCTTGGAGAAACAGAATGCCACTTCCAGTCTCCCGTGAGAATCTCCTGGTGTGAACTATTGAATAGTGCATTTTTTGTGTTCAACTGTGAGTTGGTATGGCTCACAGGTAGTGTGTCTTTTCATAGGACAATGGGCTTCAGGAATATGACTGGCATGACATTTTTTGTATTTAATTTTTTCCCCGTTTTTCAGAAAGAATGGATTTTTAAAATTTTTCTAACATGTTCTCCTTCTGCTTAGCAGTAAGTCCAGAAACAGATAAAGAGTATATATACTCAGCTGGCCCCTTTAAGTTGTGATTTTCACATGAGCACTGACCCCCTGTGTATTAAGACCGAAGTGCTGGAAGGACCTCTGAAAAAGGAATAGAGACACCTTTTTGCCTGGTTAGATTTCCAGTCCTTGAAAACGGCAGGGACTGCCCATCTAGTGAATTTATCTCCATGCTGCAGACTCATCCTTTCTGTCCTACCTCTTAGTTTAAATCTAAAGCTGAAGAAAGTCACAGCTCACCAGCTAGATATCACCAGAAATAATGATAGCTACTGAGTTCTATTTTTTAAAGATTTATTTACTTTATGTATGTGAGTACACTGTCGCTGCTGTCTTCAGACATACCGAAGAGGGCATCAGATCCCATTACAGATGGTTGTGAGCCACCATGTGGTTGCTGGGATTTGATCTCAGGACCTCTGGAAGAGCAGTCAGTGCTCTTAACCTCTGAGCCATCCATCTCTCAGCTCCTGAGTTCTTACAAATGGAAGATTGGTATAGCTTAGTTTCTATATGGGTATAATTGTGAGATTAAAATTCATAATTAATAGAGGTGTTTTCTAAGTCAGAGAAACATAAAGTGTAGTAAGAGGGTGCACATATTGATATGGTTAAATATTTTTGCAGATGTATTTAATCCATTAAGTAATAGTAATGACAAGGTCTTGTAGCTTGGGATCTCTCTTGCTTCTTGCTTTTGGTCACTACAAATGACTAGTTCTATGAGCAAAGAGTGATGTATTTCCCCAGCAGATGATTCAAGGGCACTTCTAGTTGAAAGATTTCTTTATTTAGTGTACCCTTTAAAGCTTAGAACTTAGAGAAAGGGAGGTTCCCCCTATGCTTATGTAATTGCTTCATTTTTCTGTAATTCATCTTTTCCCCTGAGGCCATCCTCCCATTAACTTGGTCAGATTTTTGAATCTTGAATTTATAGAGAGAATGGGCAAGGGTAGTTATTTGTTGAATATTAAGGTCCCACTGTGAAATATGCCTTTTTCAGTGTTGCACATATATGCGTGTCTATATTTCTAATTATACAGATACAACCTACTTAGTCCTGAGCACTTAGGAGAGGTAGGAAGGGGGGAAGGGAAGGAAAGGGGAAATGATATACTTGTATTTCAATAAAAAACAAAATAAGAATAAGCTTAAGATATAAATAAATATAAAAAAATTACATGCAATAAAAGAAACAGCTCCTTACGCTCCACTGTCTGTGGCTTTCAACCGTCAAGGCCATTGTGTGATTATAGGCAAGCCAACAGAGGATTAGGAACTGCACTGCTCCGTCAGTGAGCTTTCTTCACAGTTTTAAATACTATGAAATATTTGTATCAGTGTAGGGCGAAGAAGAACTTTTAAAATTCTTCCAAGAGTGAAGTTATATGGGAAACGTGGCATTTTTCTGGGTTGATATACTAAAGGTCACAGCACGTGGTAAATGAAACTTGCTGTGAGCGGTTTACTCAGAACCAGTTCCCGGGAGTCAGCACTTTTGGGACCTCTTGGTTTCTTGCACTAGGGTATATTAAGGTCAGCATAGAAAGTTTTTAAATAAGTGCAAAAACACAAACAAAAAGTAGTGCAAACACCCCACCCCGTGTGCTCCATTTGCTTGAAATAGCAATTGTCCTCCTGGAACTTAACTTCCAGGGTCTCTAACGAGTGTGAGCTCGCCTTGCGCCCCATTCTTCTGCTGCAGCTGTTGGTCAGGTGTGCATCGCTAGGGTGTCAGCTTCAGCAGTGTGTGCCCTAACTCATCCTGTGTGCACGATCTATCCGTCTGCTGGGTACAGAACCGTTTTCATTTTCTTCCTTCCAACCATCTGCCAAATCATTTCAGAATACATTCTTTCATATGCCCCGGCTCTCAAACCGTTTGGAGCAAAGTCCCTCACCTTCTCTGGACACACTACTTCAGCCCTCGTGGACGGTCTGCAGCCTGGGGAACGCTATCTGTTCAAAATCCGGGCCACAAACAGGAGAGGCCCGGGGCCACACTCCAAAGCCTTCATTGTCGCTATACCAACAAGTAAGCATTGGTGCATTCACGCTTCCCCTCTTCCTACCCTGACCCTTCACGCTTTCCCCCTCTCCTACCACCCCCCATTCCTGCTGTTTGTTTTGTGTCACTTTGAATTATGCTTCTGGGTTTAGAAATGCTCAGTTAATGATTTTTCAGGGCTGAGTTTGCACAACTATTTTCAAAATATTCTGTAGACCCCTTGGAAATCAATCCTTCCAAAGATTAAAATATTACTCCTGATTGGTACTAATAATTATTTACAGTATTATAGACATATTAATTATATGATTACTTAGGTATTAATATTTAATTTGGGGCTTAGGAGGAAAATATATAAACACTTTTGTAAGGCTAATTTGTCGTTTTAGCCCCTGCTGCAATCATTGAAAGATGTTCACTTTGTCCTCTGTTATTTTGGAAAGCCACGTTATTCAGAATACTTGTAACTGTCTTGTTTGTCTGATCAGTATTAAAACCAACAAATTGATGAAGATCCAGAGATGTGGTGGACTGTGTATGGACCATGCTTCTTTTATTGTTTCCACATTTATTCTGGATATGCACAGCTCCCGCCTCCACTGTCTACTGTGAAGGGCCACAGTTTCATGCTGGAAGACACTGGAAAAGATGCTTGTTCCCTCTAGATTCTTCTGTTGCTATAGAAATTCCTTTTCAATACAATGTCCTTTTCCTCAATCAGTTCTGCTCCCACCACAGAAGGAATCACAGGATATGTTTAAGATACTATTTTGCCGACTCGAAGCTCTATTTTTTAAGCCTTATTTGGGGATACAATGTATTTGTTTTGAAAGAAACTTTAAGCCAGAAAGAGGAAGCAAGCGAAAGTATGTTTGAAGGGAAACAGGGAGTCTTTGTGGTGCTTCAGAGTTTAAAGCCTGGTTCACCTGCACGTTCCATATACTATTTGGCTAATTTTGAGTGTAGGTCACTCGACATTAAGAACAGCCATCCTACATTGGGAGTGTACTGACAGTTTAAGAAAGTCCCACGTAGGATTTTGCACTTGCAAAACCAATGACTCATAGTCATTCCTTACTATTTTGGGGTTGGTTCCAATACCTGCAAGGATACCAACTCTACAGATCCTCCTTTTATGAAGTAGAACTGTTAGCATAGACCCCCCCCACACACGCATTTCCCCATATACTTTAAATCACCCCTAGCTTACTTATATAACAGTGCAGTGGAAAAGCAAATGCTGTTTAAACACTGTGTTATTTAGGGGAAAATGAGTATATACGTGGTCAGAACAGACATTTTTTTCCTCAAACGTTTTCTAGGCAAGATTGGCTGAATCTGTAGCTGCAGACTCCACGGCTACAGAGGGCTGACTGTATCTAAGCACTCATTCCAGAATTTCTTCAAATGTCAAATTGAGGGATCTCCTGATTCAATCCATGCATATGTTCTAGAACTCTGTTATTTACAGTAAAATATAACTTTTAAAAAAGAATGTTATAATTGGGAATGTACGTACTTATTGTTCTAAGAAGTTGGAAGTGATCATTTATAATGAGCAATTTGGAACACATCCACATCGGATGGTGGTTACTCGTAAATCTCCTCTGGCGTCCGTCCTTTAATGTTCTACAACCTTTGATGTTTTCAGCCAGTTCTACTGAAGCCAGTGCCCACCCAAATGGAAGGGACAGCGGGAAACCTGAGAAACCGCAGCAGCCTTCTTCCTCTACCCCCAAAGTTGCAGCTTCCTTAGAACACACGTCCCCAGCCAAAAATGTCAAGGATGCTCTCTTAGACTTAAAGAACAAAATCCGAACTAAAGGTGTGGTACCTGGGAAAACCCAGCTTCACTCTAAAATGGGAGAGCTGGATCCGCAGTCAACAGAAGTCGCTGGCGAGGAGGAACTGGATTCCCTGGAAGATCCTCGTTCATCACGGTTGGAGACCCTAAACCAGAAGCAACCGTTGAGGGTACCAAGTAGATCTGGTCATGGGGTTCTGGGTCCTGGTAGGACTCCAGCCAGGGCTGGCCTGCCAGTGTTGCCCCACAAGGAAGGAATGGACAGGCGTGGCCCCTCTCTGGACCCCCATCCTCGTCCAGCTTCTTCTGCCTACCACCAGCTCAGCTCCATAGACAATGATTCTGTGGACCAAAATGAGGATGATCAAGCAGGATCCCCTGACCCTAAAGTTGCCTCTTCCCAGTCATCTCCCAAGAATCCAGCCAGGTCCAGGCCAACCCCTGCCCCTAGCCGCCATGCAGCTTCTAACACGCTCAGAGACAAAAGCCGGGTGCACGCAGGTGCAAAGTCAGCATCGTCATCGTCATCTACGTCGAGGCAGTCGCATTCTTCCACCAGCGAGGAAGATTCCAGTGCTGCAGCCCAAACCTTGAGACGTTTCCCACTGCATAGAGGATCCTCTCGATCCCCGCTTTCTAGGGGCTGGAAGGACCGTCAGGATGCCAATGCCGCTAGCTCCTATACGCCTTCCCAGACTGTAAGCTCTTCCCATCCCTCTGCCCTACCACAAGGCTCTGAGGAAGAGGACACTTTGGATGGTGGGGCGGATAATGACAGGGCTGCAGAAGACACCAGAAGGCGCCCTGAGGGCACTGCTCAGATCCAACAGACCAGGCCTGCCTTGGATCACTTTAATTTGATACGGAATAAGCCCTTCACCGCCCACAGCAGAACTCCAAACAAATTTCCCAGACTCCGTGGACCAAGGCCCTCTGGGCCTCCTCAGTCTACCTCAGCCTCGAAAGACCTCACCAGGGCTCCTTCGCTGCCAGCATCTCACACTAGGCCTGATGTCTATGGAGATGGTGAGGATGAAGAGCCACTTCCGGCCACTGTGGTCAACGATCGTACACCTTCCTCTTCCAGGTACCCAACCTCTGGGGTCTCAGACATTCTGAGAAGAGGCCCCCAGAGAGGGGCCAGCTTGTACCAGAAGGAACCTATCCCAGAAAATTCCAAAGCTGCTGGAGCGGATATACATCCTGGGGGCAAATCCCCTCTGTCCTCCAAGGCTCAGGGCTTTCAACAGAGCACCGATGAGGATGCCCCTCAAACATCCCCAGCATCAACCAGCCGCCAGCCATCCCCTGCCAGACCTCCAGCACCGAGATCACAGCCCTCCCCTGGGTCCACTGTTCCCAGAAGAATGGCACCCGGTCGCAGCTCAGAGCGCTCTAGTTCTCACAGCAAGGATCGGTCACTTTCTCAACCCAAGCTATCGGTTGCTCACGCAGGGCATGATCACCCGCACGCAGCAAACTCCCGTGGGGTGCTCCCCTCAGCTCCCCAGGATCAGAACGAGGGTTCCCATAGCAGTTATGAGGACAACATCACTGAAATTGAGGGCCCTGACTCCCGGGTTCCCACCCACTCGGCTCGTGCCAAGGATACCACCCCATCCATTCTCAAATCTCGTCAGGTGGGCTCCCAGTCCGGGAACAATGACAACAGACCTCAGCCCAGCCATGCAGGAGCCTCTGAGAGACCCATTCGGCCTGGCAACACCCACCCACGGGGCCAGGTTCCTGGCAGGGCTGGGGTCCAGACCACACCAGTAAAGAAGATCCTGCCTTCCAAACATCCTCTGCCACCCGAATCTCAGCAATCAGTCTTTGCTGAGGAGGAAGAGGAAAATGAAGGAATTTTAAAAGGCAAGGAAGACTCTCTGTCTACCTCAGTTAAAAAGTGGCCTTCTTCCTCGTCCCCACGGGACAAGTATGCAGACAGGAACCTTGACAAAGACAAGGCTGCCATTGGGCAACTTGTGCAGGAAGAGAACACCATCCCTGGAAGGCGACCCCCAATAGCCTCCCACCCACTTACCCGGTACCAGCCTCGAAACCCTGCCACCACAAGTCCCATTGCCAGCACACACTCCTGGCCAAGGTATACCACCCAGGCCCCTTCCAGCTACTCCTCCACGACACCGATGCTCTCCTTGCGGCAGCGGATGCAGCGCAGGTTCCGGACGCCAGTTTCACGCCAGCCTCCGCCA
The DNA here is from genome assembly GCF_004785775.1 of Grammomys surdaster. NCBI lineage: Eukaryota > Metazoa > Chordata > Mammalia > Rodentia > Muridae > Grammomys > Grammomys surdaster. The sequence continues at coordinate 3,950,323 of NW_021604663.1, read as the reverse complement.
AGACCCGTGCTTACACCAGGTAACTGACTCTCGCCTTCAGCAACCCAACCTTTTATATTTCTTTTTTAAAAAATTGCTTAGTGTTGGTCACAGTTTCTGAAAGTGTTTTTTGCTTGCTTGTTTTTTAGTTTATTCTGTGTTACTAAGCACCCACCATAACCAGGCATGGACATTATTCCGACGTCCTTATTCAGTTGTATGTGGGATGGGGGGTGGCTTGCACTGTGATCCCTGCTTTTCAGACGAGTTTGACCCTCAGAGACCAGAGCTGCCTGGCTTCAAGTCACATCAATGGGAGGTGTCTGAGCTACAGTTGTGTTCATATAACACGAAACCCACTCTCCCATCCAAATTGCCCTTCATCTGTGAAGATGTTTCATAGTCAGATGGTATCTTCAGTTATCCACTTGGCAGAAAATACTTGAGGAATCAATAGTAATAACATATGTATGTATGAATATATATGCATATATATTCCATGTGTATGCGTGTTAATATTGATTTGTCTTCTGTTTGTTCCATGTGTAATATGGATATGTATATATTGGTTATTCACTTGGCAGAACATATTTAAGGAGCTAACAGCAATAACATATGTATGTATGCGCATATGTGCATGTGTGTATATGCGTGTGTGTGTGCCTTGCACTTATCTAGCATGTAACTGGGGTTTCTTAGAACATCTTCAACAAATATATTAGAATCTGGTGGTATTGACTGACTGACTGATTGATTCATTCATTCATTCTCATTCATTCATTTATTCAAGACAGTGCCTCACTCTGTATTCCAGACTATTTATAGCTCAAGCTGCCCTCAAACTTAAGGCAGTTCTCTTGCTTTAGCCCCTTGAGTGCTAAGACTGCAGCCTGAATCACCATACCTGGCAGCATTTGCTAGTTTGCTTGATGCATTGTCTCATATTGGGATAGTTTCTCCACTAAGATTGTTTTAAGTGATGACCATATTAATAGATGTCACGCTCACCAGTTCCTTGCATGCAGTCGAACTCAGTACATGCTTGCTCTCTAAGGAAAGCAGTGAGCTAAGTCTGACCAACAGTTTTGTCAGAAGCCCCAATACTTCCTCCTGAAGTGAGGCTAGACCACAGAGACTCCCAAGTGAGAATAAAGGTCAACTGTCTTGTAGAAGAGGCCATAGGGAAGAACTCAGTAAATGTGTCTCGGGCTGTACTGTGGAGCTCAGCATGCTGGGAGAATACCACATGGCTTTTCAGCTGCTGAGACGTGGAATGGGAGTCAGCTGGAAGTAGCTATCCTGTTTGATGGATTTTAAACCACATCAGAGTTCATCTCTATCATTCCAACGTCTTCCCATTCTTCCAATGACCGTGTACAAATGAGACTAGACCCACTAAGGTCTTAATTTCATGTCCTAAGATACTTACGAGGCACATTCTCCATCCCTCAGTGCTGTCAGACTGTCACTTGACTGTCCTATAGGCATTACTGTCATGTAGAAGTCACTTTGTAAGCTTACTATCTAACACATAGATGCTGTTAACTGAGATTCTGTTTCGTATTTGTTGGAGATGGAGTGTCTGCACTTACAGTGTGATGAAGTCAATAGCTCAGGAAGGTTTAATTTACCAGGCACTTAGTTTTTTCTTCGCTTTTCTTTGCTGTGTAGGTTATAATGGAAGACCAAATGTTGAAGAGAACATACCTCCTGGTAGTATTGCAAAACCAAAGGGACAGAGAATTATCAATGGTCCTCAAGGAACAAAGTGGGTAGGGTAACTTCGTTACACACTCTTGGTCTTCCTGGTGAGAAGAGAAAAACCATGGAAACTGTGTGCCAAAAATCAAGCAGTCTGCAACTCCCTTTGCCTCCTCTCCTCCCCTCTCCCTTCCCCTGTCTCCCCCTCTTCTCCCTTCTCTCCCCTCCTCTCCTCTTCCCTCCTCTCCTCTCCCTTCCCCTCCCTTGCTCTCTCTTCCTCTTCTCTCCCCTCCCCTCCCCTCCCTTTCCCTCCCCTCCTTCCCCTCCCCTCCTCTCCCCTCCCCTCCTCTCCCCTCATCTTTCTCTTACCACCCCTCCCCTCTGTTTTTCTCCCCTCCCCTGTCTTATTGATAAATTTTTAGTGTATCCCAGTTGGCCTCAAATGCAAGATCCTACTGATTTACAGCCTCTCTGGCACTGGATTCATAGGTGTGCCTCATCCTGTCCATCTAAGAATTAAATAGCTTAAGAAAGAGAAAAAGACACGTTTCTACTTAGTAAACTGAGGCTTTCTTATGTTCAGCAAATGTGATGACTATTCCACAATAGAAACTTTCTCTTTTCTTCATCTTTAGTTTTGACTACCTGTGTACAGCGTACTTGAATATAATTACTTTCAAAAAGTCTTTGAAATATAATTACTTTCAGAAAGTCTTTGGCTCTCCCGAGTAACTAACTTGTTCCTTGAAGCTGAGCAGTGAGACTTGGGCCTGGGAAACCTCACACTGAGGTTTTCTATTTGTCTTGACTGACAGGAAAATAAGATAAATGTGTGGCCCCACTGCAGCGTAGCCTGGAGCCTATGGAATGTTTTTTTCTTACGTTCCGCTCTATATTTAATTTTTATTTTTAGCTTAGTGTATAATTAGATATTACCTGTTGTAGTCACTAGCTTTTCTACCTGTCCTCTTTGTTCCCAGAATAACAACTCTGAGACTTAATTATTTATGAGTAAATGCTTCGGCTCATTCTCTGACTAGCTTGTAACTTATGTAACCCATTTATTCTATTCTATGTCTTCCATATGTTTAGTTACATGTCCTCAGCTTCATGCATCCAACTTCCTCAGAGCCTGGAGCAAATGTCTCTTTCTTGACTCTTTCCCAGAATCCCATCTCTCTCTGTGCTAGATGTCCCACCTTCTATTTCCTGCCTCAGCTCATTGGCCAGTCAGCTTTTCATTGACAGATGAAGCTTCCACACAGGGCCTAAGAGATTCTCTCTACAATATGTATTTTCTGTTAGTTGTTTCAAATCATTTGTAAAAGAAATAGTAAAACCAAAACAAAAAACCTCTAAATCAAATAAATCATTTTATCAGATAATCTTTTGAACCTGACTGCTGTCTGACTAAAATTGAAAATATGCCATGGTACTTTTTGTTTAGATAAAGAATATGTTAAATTCCTGCCTGGGGCTAAGATAAGTGTTTAGGGGATTTTTTTTGTGGGCTGAGTGCTGAGAATAGAAAACAATATTCAAGGCTTAAAAATATTCTTTGAAAGAATTAAAAAAAAATCTCACTGTAGAATTACCAGTCAAGCTTTCTATTTACAATGAAAAGGTTTAAAAAATATGAGAGCTTCTGAAATTTTTATCATATATTATCTAAAGATTAGATTTATGAAAATCAAAACAGAATTACTTTATAAATCATTCTGAATTGAAAAGGATTCCTTGTTTGGCCTCTGTGGGGGAGAATGGACCTAATCCTGCAGAGACTTGATGTGCCAGGGTGTGGGGACATCCAGCAGGCCCCACCCTCTCAGAGGAGAAGGGGACGGAGGATGGAGGTAGGGACTCCATGTGGGGGGGCAGGAGGCAGCAATTGATATGTTAAAAAATAATTAATTAAAAACTGAAAAAGAAAAGGTCTTGACAACTGTATTTCCTAGCCAAAATGCTGAGAGGTGATTGGAGCTGATTTTGAAAGTAGGATGTATAGCAAATGTCTTACACTTGCTGTTAAAGCAGAGCTTCCTTTGTATCATGGGTATGTAGAGACAGGGTTTCAGACGTTCCTCAGTGTGGGGTCACTGTGAGCCTGTCAGGCCAATGTGTATCTGAGAAGTCACTAATGGACGGGGACTGCTAGTCCAGGACCACACTTAAGAGACTGCTAGTCCAGGACCACACTTAAGGGACTGCTAGTCCAGGACCA
>NW_021604663.1:3923227-3946412 GCF_004785775.1 Grammomys surdaster | reverse complement strand
AGGGACTGCTAGTCCAGGACCACACTTAAGGGACTGCTAGTCCAGGATCACACTTAAGGGACTGCTAGTCTAGGACCACACTTAAGGGACTGTCAGGGAAGACATGAACTCCTCAGTAGGAAAAGAATGAATTTTCAAGTTTTATAATTTCTTAGAATAGGATGTTTCCCTATGCATTCTATATTGTATACCATTTCTATAAGTTAAAAAATAAGTCAATAATCAAAATTTAATTTATTATTAACATAAATAACACAATGAAAACATTTCATATTTTTAAGCAACTGGTGATATCTGTCAATCATTAAAGTATTTCAGAAATATGGGAAAGGAAACAAACATCCTTTACTCCAACTGGTTCTCAGGATGACCCCTCGGTGACAAGTTGGTGGATATCTTTTCGGTACACATGTCCTTGACATTTTCAAGCTTATGTACAAAATGCATTTTTTTTTTCAAAGTAAACAGTCCTGTTACCTATGTATGCATTGATTTAGTTCAATATATACAAGATTTCTATATTCCTCCATTGGTGACTGATGGGCCATTATTTATTTAAGCTCTTCTGTCAGTTGATGGATCCTTGGGTTGGTTCCTGTTTTTGACATTAGATACGATATACTTAACGGTTAAAAAAAATACTTGGAATGTTTTTTGCATATTTGATAATCAAAGCAGTTTATGTATTGTATAGCTAAACACTGTTGATACAGTGCAAGTGTACAATATGAGGTACTGTTGCATTTAATTATACAGGCCTTGCAAACCGTAGTGACATGAGTGTTTCCCTCTTACGCCCTAGCTTCTTCCCTCGGATGCTCGCATGTCTGAACACAGTTAGAGATGTGAACACTTTGGGGGAATCCCTCGCACACCCTTCCATCTGTGTTGTCTTGGTTTAGGTTGTAGACCTGGACCGTGGCTTGGTGCTGAACGCAGAAGGGCGGTACCTCCAAGACTCACATGGCAATCCTCTCCGGGTGAGACTCGGGGGAGATGGTCGCACCATCGTGGGTGAGTGAGACTGGTTCTGAGGAACAAAAGCTACATGAGCTGTGAAATAGCTTTGGTCTTCACCACCCCCTCCTTTCTAATGGCTGCCAGTGGCCCTGTCAGCCATGTGGGAAGAAGGTCCCCCAAAGAGACCAGAACATAGCATTTCCCTCATGATTTTAATCACCCTATTTCTTTAGCACTCCCTTCTAGAAATGTGGAATCTAGTTTGTTCCTGAACTTGGCCATTTAGAGCACAGAACAGAAAACTGGAGCCCATAGACCATCTCCTGTACAGCCTGGTTTTGCAAGGCCTAGGACCCCAGAAAAGTTCTTACATCTTAAAAATGATTCTTCCCCTCACCACAGAACAACAATGTCTGTCTTTTGACATGTGGTAAACTCGTATGAAATTCACATTTCGGCGTTCACACACAGAGGCATCATTGGAACACAGGAGCATTTCTTTAGGTAGCCCATCTATTACGTACTGTTTATGCACTGTCTGTTGATTGTTATGCTCTACACGGGCTGAGTTTACAGCCATCTGGCCTGTAAACCTTAAAATACATTCTCTCTGACCTTTTGTGAGAAATGTTTGCTGTCCCTGGCCCGACCTAACATGTGTTCTCCCCTAGGAGTAGAAATAAAGAGCAAAGAACCACTTCCCTTAGCAGACACAGAGTTTTCTGTAGTAACGGCACATTCTGACTTAAGAGTTCATATGGTTCTATAAGGGGGGGATGACGGGCAATGTCCTAAGCCCATCTATCCTGGATAGCAGCCAACACTACCACCTCAGATACTTACATCCCCCAGTTACTACTCCTCTGCCATCTGCTAGTTAAAGCATAGGCATACATAAACTCCAAGAAGACAGGTTCTCATTGTGCTTCCTGTTCCCTGGATTGTTTTACTTTACTACATATCTCTTGCTCGGTTTTATTTCAGATCTGGGAGGAACCCCTATGGTGAGTCCCGATGGCCTCCCCCTCTTTGGGCAGGGGAGACATGGCAAACCTGTGGCCAGTGCCCAGGATAAACCCATCTTGAGTCTCGGAGGGAAGCCCTTAGTGGGCTTGGAGGTGATCAGAACAACCACTCATCTTCCTACCACAACCATGCCTCCAACCACAACGACCACCACTGTGCCACCCACCACCACCCCGCTGCCCACAACCACAACCACCCGCCGGACCACCACCCGCCGCACAACCACTACCAGGCGTCCCACAACTACAATCCGAGCTACTCGCAGGACAACGACCACTACCACTACTCCAGAACCTACCACCCCTCCTCCTACCTGTCCCCCTGGGACCCTGGAACACCAGGATGAAGCTGGCAACCTTATAATGGGCTCAAATGGGATCCCAGAGTGCTACCCGGAGGAAGGTAACCAGCTTTGTTCTAATGTAGTCAACTTACTTACTTAATATGCTGCAAGTCAGAGATGGATCTCAGAACCCAACAGAAAAAAGTGAGTACTGTCTAGGGCAGAATGGCAGCCAAGCAGAGGTATCTTAAATCAAGACTGTCAGATTTATTCAATAAGGAATATGGTGTGAGGTACACCTATACACAAAGTTATATTTAAAAATTCAGCGTGTCTTTTGTCTATCTAACAACTAAAACAATATTATTGATTCAGGTTATGTTTCCCAAGGGACCCTACTATGTATTGTTAGTGTGTGTGTGTGAGGGGGGGAAGACAGGGAAAGGGGGGGGAAGAGGGAGAGGGAGAGGAAGAAGAAATATTGGTAGGTCAGTTCTGAGATCATGCGATTTAGCAGGTTGAATGGGTTTCTGACTTGGTGGCCCATTAGATAACAGTCTCCCTGTGAGCTCCAGGAAAGTCATCAATGCATTTGGCAGCCAAGCTCCCTGTGATCAACTTTCCCTTTGGAGAAAGCCACTGTCCAGTGGCAAGGTTTCTTCTGAGAGCATGGAGTTTACATCGGATAAAAACAGACCACGTACGTCTCCTGCTTCGCCATGCTTGATCCGGGCACTCCGGTCACTCCTGACATCTGCCTGTTTTCCCACCGATGGTTCAGGTCACAGTTGAACAGACAACACCATCCTCTCATCTCAGGCTTCAGTTCAGACTACCATGGATGAAGTTTTGCCTCTGACACACAGGAGACAGACTCCTGCTAGTTTCACATAGGCTGTAAAGCCCATGTCCCTTAGTCTAACACAGACTGAAGACCCTTCCTCTCAGGAGGTATTTGCAAGCCTAGAACTCTTGCACATGACAAGCCCTGATGAATCTGACATTAACATTGTGTTCAGAATGAGGATCCACTTCGGAGGCAGTGTTTGCATGGGAATTTAATAAATTAATGGGAAAACTTGACATCTTAAAAGTCCACAGCAGAGAGCAGAGTAAAGACCAAGAGAGAGAGTCACTGGCGAGAGAAGTCTTACAATGACCGTTCAGTGAGTATAACTCTGAATATTTTCCTTTTTTAAAAAAAACATTTGTTTATTTATTTGTTTGTGTGTTTATTGGGGGAAGGATTTTGGATATACACATACCACAGCATGCATATGGAGGTTGGAAGACAACCTGTGAGAATCAATTCTCTGCCATGTGGGTTCCAGGGATGGAACTCTGGTCATCTAGCCTTTACCTGCCGAGCCTTCTGGCTGGTCCCAGGTTTTGTCTTGGACTTGCTAGTAGTATTTAGGTGACTTCTTCCTTCTGCATGCATTGATACATTTGTTTCTGGAAGTAGAGATGTAACTAAAATTGATAACTGTGTAACAATTGGCTGTAAACAAAAGGGTGACAGTCCAGGGTTTGATTTCCATCCTGTTGTTTTGCACTTCACCTGGTCTGCATCTTAAAGGCCCCGCAGCATATCCATTCATTGACACTTTCCTGTTACAGACTTTAATTTGGCATGAAACCCAATAGAGTTCCTCAGTATTTCTGTCAATGCTTTTTCTCTCCAATCACAATGCAGAGTGTTCATTTCATGTGCATCCCCTCTTCTGGTTCCTTGGTCCAACCCAAAGGCTAATGTACTTCTCAGCAGCATTTTGAAATCAAGAACAAATAAACACAGAGTCTGGCACAAAATTAAATTTGGCGAGAGCGGCACATCTCCCCGCCATGTTTATCAGACTATGCATTAGCCTTAAAATCCTTCAGGGTGCTCTGCATTCTCTATTATCAGCAGTTTCTAAAGCTTGAATGTTTTCTTTCCTGCTTCCATTGCAATCATAGTTATTTTAATTTTAATTTAAAACCCATTCACAGATGTGTGGTTGATATATAAGGAGCTGTGTGTGTTTAATCTACACAGTCTGAGAAGCCTGGGGTTGAGACAACTCATAAACATATCCCATCATCAGGACCACAGACATATACATTATCCCTCGGAGTCCTTGCCCCCTCCCCCCACACAGTGTTTATTCTTTTTATTTTTCTCCTCCATTTTAGGTCTTGAAGCTGCTTTTTTTCCCCTCTGTGTCACTAGGCTGATCCACTGGCTAGCACCCATACGCTATTCCTTCCTGAGTTTCTTACAGCAGGCTCCAGTGACTTTCTGTCTACTCGCTTACAGTTTAACATAGCCTTATCGACTATGACGGTGAGCCAGCCACAGTGCCTGCCTCTTGAGTAGAAACTTAGTTGCAAAGATGCCTTGAGGGTTGAAAACAGAGTCAGATTGCTCTGGAGAAGGTTCTCGACAACTGTGTAACATTTTCATTCTCTGTCATGAGCACCTTGTCATGGTCCCGGTGGCAGAATGCTCCGTTAACATGTCATGGCACTTGGAGAAGAGATGGTCCCAGTAAGGCCCCAGCATCAGGGGAGGAAGACCTGTTCCTGGTCTCCACTACAGAAACACAGAAACTCTTGGGTCTCATCCATGCCTAGTTTTGCCTTTCCCCTTAGCACAACCTCCTTTGTTGTGCTAAGTAGAGTTCAGTCTTGAATATGCACTCACTGTGCACACACTGTGGCTCTCTCTGTCTGCATTTAAAATTACCCAGACGGCATCCTGGCTGTGGCACCCCCCAGCCTAGGGGCCAGAATGTTCATTGCTGCCATCATTGGGACTTGGAAGCTGTACAGATGGTAGTGAAGAATATCAATGAGGGGCTTTTCCAATCCTCTGTCCTCACCCCACTTCGCTGGCCATTGGACATTCCATTCCATTTGTAAAGTCCTGGTGTTTTGTTCCAGCACTCCAGCTTTAAAAGCGTCTTTTCAAATATGCAACTCTTGGCTCCCTTGGTTAAGTCATGTCTCCTCCTTTCCTTTGAAAATTGCTTCCAAGAAATGTTCTAGGAATAACCTAAGGCCACTAAGTTATGCCAGCAAGTGTTATTTATGGATACTTCCTCATTTGTTATGGATGCTGTTGTTTCTCATAGCCAGAGATTTACATTACATGCTTTTTCCTGTGTATTATTACATTTATTCTTCTGTCTTTACACGCACACATGAACACACATCCATACACACACACACACACACACACACACACACATGCACACATGGACATTGGTTTTTGTTTTTAGTTTCAAGTAGAATTAGCTTCTTTCAGTAATAAACCTCTGGGGCTGAGATAACAGACTCTTTCATGCCTCCAATTTCTCAGGGTACATCAGGCGTCTTAATATCTTAAGATATAGGCATTATGGGTTGTCTAACTGGGAAGTTAAAGCCAGTAATCTTTGTTTTCTAGGCTCTAGATTGGATGATTGCACATCTCTGGAAGTGCTTTGAGCCAACTGAACATTTAAGAATTTGTAACATGACCTTGTTACATGTTGGAGACACACACATTCGTCATTATAGAAAACATCTCCAGCCTGCCATGTTCACCCTCCTGACAGAAAATACAAGGACAGTGATTGGGAAGTATTCACAGTGGACCCACCGTACCATGGGGATGTGCCCAATTTCCCATGGCTGGAGTCAACTTCCTCACTCTGAACTTCTACAGAGAACAAACTTTTAAAAAAAGCTATTTTAATTTTAGTGTCTCTGAAGCTGAAGCCTTAATTCTTGGAGACATCAAACATTATTATTATTTTTTTAACACGACCATGGGTGGGGTACTGGCAAGACTCAGCTACCCTTCCATGCTGATGACTGGAAGCCACTTTTATATGAAGGTCAAGGTTTTGAGATCAGGTCTAGGTTGGTTTACAGGATACCCAGTTTTACATAGCTCCAGATGGTCTTGTACAGCAGAGCCAGGAGGTCACCTGCTCTCATGAAATGTGGCTGTATAGTCATTACACGCAGATGATACACTTGGAGAGAAGACTGTGGTAATTCTGAAAACAAATAAGTGATTTTATTTGGTTTTAGAGATGTATTAAATGACTTGGTGGGATGTTCCCTTGTGCCAGAGGCCTTGCGTTGGTCACCACAGAGGTGATCTAAGTTGGCAGGTAAAAAATATCTGTGACCTTCTGCAAGGTACCAGCTACCTCAGCATCTCAGGGCGTTGCAGTGAACATGGGTATCCACAAAAGGAAACTCTGCTTCTCCCTGTTCTGTTTGACCTGGGATATTAAAAATGTGCATTTTTGTTTCTTTTTTAACCTCGAGACATAATGGGAGTGAAATAGAAATGGCCAAAAAGAAAGTCACACTGTGCTCCTAAAAGCTAAACTTGCAGACGAAAAAAAAAAAAAAAGGTAGGTCAGGAACCAGTCGCAAAATAAAGCCAAACTTCAGGCACCATGAACCAGAAAAGAGACTTGAATTTGCTCAGGAGTAGCGCCATCTTGGATTCAGGTTGTTGACGTCGCCCTGGCCTATGGATAATAATATTATATAATAATAACCATGTTTGAGACTTTTTGAAAAGATGACCATCCTGCCCCTGAAGGGTGGATGATCTGGAACTGGCCTTATTAGCAACCTCTGTAAGCATAAGTTATCACCCTAGGGGTGATGGTCAGGGATGTTGGAGCCTGTCTAGGGTGCACAGTCTAAGGGTGGCTGTGGGTGTCCTGCTGCTATGGGCTGGTGAGAGCCGAGTACCCCTGCCCGCTGCCTTAGGAGCTCACTATAGTACCGTTAAACTCACTGTGCAATGCTAACTAAAAGCTCCAAAGGAACTGGTAGGATTGTTACACTGAAACATTGCCGGGTAAATTAGATCAGTGACTTCTAACAGTTTAGAAAATGCCAAGTTGATACATGTGGTTTCCTGGAGCTGGGAATTTAGATACTTGTTTCCCTGTAAAATGTTGAGTCAGATAGCAAGGGTCCACAGACAATGAATTGGTTAGTTTAGCTCTAAAACATAGAGGCGGTTTGCTGGAGTATAAATACATGTTCTCTGAGCCAAAGAACCTGAAGCTCCAGTTCTGTGTTCTGCACCTGTGTGGCTTCAGGCCACTATAAATCCTATAGAGCCTCAGTATGGAGCCCAGAAAAACATTATTTTCCCAAGGGTGTGTTGTGACGATTAACTCACACAGCATCCACGGAGAGCACCTAGAGTCTAACAGCATCAAGTAGTCACCTTCCTCATGTCCTCCCCTCAGCCCCTCTCAAGAAGGTGTTGTGTCTAGAGAGTTCTGTATCATGGCTGGCATGGGCTTCAGGTCATGAGGATGAGGGGTTCCTCTGAGCTGTTTGGATAAAAACTTCATTGGCTTCAAAACTCATATGTAAGTCAAGGAAGCTAATCGGTACCAGTTTTCTGCGTCAGTAGTAAAAGGTCACTGGGGAGGAAGGACACGTGGGAAAGAATGGCTTGAGACAATAAGTCTGTTAATTGGATGGTAGGGCTTGGGGGGACTCTCTGTAAAACCCTGAGTCTGCCATCTGGTTACAAGTGGGGACAGTTTTAGGGCACAAAGGGATGGCAGGGAAGGACTCACAGTCCCCCTTGCTAGGGGTAACCACTGAACCAGTCAATGTCAAGTGATCAACAAATACCTTTCCTGGCGGTTACTAGGGTCTCCCAAGGCAAGGAGGGCAGGGACTAGAGAAGCAAGCTCCTGAACCAAATGACTGAAGTTGCAGGAATTGTCAAATTTCAACCAAAATGGAAGACCTTTACATCAGGGCGTGGTCCTGGCTGACACAGAGAAGCAAGGAAAACTCAGTGCAGTCTGCCAAGCTAGAAGGAAGCCGAGGCAGGAAATCACCCTGGTTCTAGGATATTCTAATGGCAAGGTAGAAATAGGTGGAGAATAAAGGCAGATAACATGAACTCCCTGGGAAGAGGATTTTCATCACCATCCAGGGCCCCCCTCTCCTGGCTGATCTCTGAGCAAACGTGTCTAGGCTTGTGACAGTAATACAGGAGGCCTTCCTTCCAGGTCTAGAGCAATTCAGACAGGTGGGTGGAGATGACTGGGAGGGTGACAGAGGGCTCTAGGAATGCAGAGCTGGGTGGCTTTGCTCCTGAGTAAAATGTTTTAAGTTACCTTTCTCTGATCTCAAAGAGGGGAGGCCTGGTTTTCGTTTGAGGGTTCAGATGGTCAGTCTTCTGTAAAAGTGAGGAGACTGGTATTGGTGGCTGGTTTCTGGGAGGCGCTCAGGATGTGTGAGTTGCTATTCTCAAGGGCAGGATTCTAAGAGCTCTGGGAAGAGTCACATGATGATGGGTCTTCTTCCCTCTTCCTCCCTAGATGACTTCTCGGGCCTGGAGACTGACACGGCACTACCTACAGAAGACTATGTTGTGTACGATGACGGTATGGATCTGATCTCACTTTGCTTTCTGATCCTGAGATCTTATTTTAATTACAAGTGTTTGATCTTGATTGCAGTTTTCTCTGGTTCAGACTGGGACGGTGGTGGTAACTACCCCCTCTTCCAAGCTGCCTCAGATTGCCATAGCTCAGACCTCCCCTGTACCAGCATCTCTATTGGCAAAACCTTGTGGTTTAAATCATCGGGGAGCCTCCTAGTTGGGCTTTGTGTTAGGAAATATACTGCGGTGGCGGGTGGGAGTCAGTGGGTATCAGGTGGGCCCATACCAAGGTGTCCCCCTGAGAAATCACACCATGAAATAGACCTGGTATACGGGAAGCTTATTTGGGGGAAGTGAGGGGATTAAGGACCTGGAGAGGGGCTAGGGGCAGACAGACAGAAGCAGAGCCATGAGGACAGAGTACGTGGGGACAGCGAAAGACAGAAAGAAGGACAGAAATAGAGAAAGAGAAGCTGGCTAGGAACTTGGGAACAGAGGGACAAGGCGGGTAGATAGCTGTCTTTTTTATATGCTGCTGCCCATTGGCAGGCGGTGACATAAGCAGCCACTAGGTCCCTGGGAGGAGCCCAGCGGAATCGCCTGTAAGTCAACACTTTGTCATTTCTCATTTCTTTCTTTCCTTATCTAATTAAATAATATAGATGTTGCTACAGATGCGCTGGTTTCTTATCACAGAATCTTTTCAAATAGTCAAGTCCAAAATTCCAAATGTCCCGACCCAGCCGCAGCAGTCTCCTAAGAAATGGCAGCTGCTCTTAGCTGCCCGTAGGACCCTGGGCTTGTCTGGTCTCTTCTGGAATTGCCTCTGCCAGTGAGTTCACCTTGGAGATTTGTCCAACTGGTGTGGACCTTGTCGCCCACGCTCAGGGTCTGCTCCCTCTCATCTTCTAGTGTCTGGTGTCTTGAGCCACATCCTGTGAACAATGTTGCCTTTGATGCTTTCTTTATTCATAAATAAATTGGACCCATGGCAGTTTTCAAATGAGGATTGATTTGAAAAAAAAAAAACAAAAACAAAAACAAAAAAAAACCCAGCAGGTGTTAGGAAACCCAAGAAGATTTCTCAGCACCTTGGAAAACATGCACTGTTTTTTTCTTGTTTTCTTTCTATCTCTGAGCAGTTAAGGGGGATTGGTTTCATTTTCTTTTTTAAATGTTAAAAGGTGAGTTCTTTTTTAAAGAGCATTAATTGCTGTCTCCTCCCCAAAAAAGTTTGTACCTAGATTTTTTTCTAAAATTAATTTATTTCACAATTTTATGTGTATGTGTTCCGTCTGAATATATGTATGTATGCCACATGAGCACGGTGCCACTGGTTACCCAAAGAGGGTGTCAGATCCCCTGGACCTGGAGTTACAGGCAGTTGTGAGCTGCCATGTGGGTGCTGGAAACCTAACCCGAGTCCTCTGCAAGGGTGGCAAGTTCTCTGAACTGTTAAGCCATTTCTCCAGCTGCAAGTTTTTTTTTTTAATTTAAATTTATTTTCTGATGTGATCTTTAAAGATTTATATAAAACATATTATTTATCTGTACATATGTGTGCTGTGTGAGTTCATATGCACCATGTGTATGCAGGTACCTATGGAGGTCAGAGAGTGTCAGGTCCCCTGGAACTGGAGGGGTCAAAGGTTGTGGGCCGCCAGCTATGGGTGCTGGGAACTGAACCTGGGTCCTCTGCCTGAGAAATAAATGCTCCTAACCACTGAGCCATCTCTGTATCTCTGATGTGGTCTTTTATAGCTTAAAAAGAGAAAAAGAAAAGGAAATTCAGGTAAGGATTAGCTTTGGGGATGAGCATGGCCTGGGAAGTTCTAAAGGTCTTCTCCTTTCTGTTCCTAAATCTTCATGTTTGTGGGTACGTGTGTGTCTTTGTTCTTTCTTTCCATTTTGAAATATGGAGCTACATATATCAATTGTTCCAGAGTGTGGTGTGTGTATTGGGAGATGTGTGTGTGTGTGTGTGTGTGTATCTCTGTATGTCGCATGTGGCCGTCTCTGTGTGTGGTGTGTGTGATATGTGTTATGGGCATGTGACATCTGTATATTTGCATATGTGTGTTGTGTGTGTGTCTATCTGTCTAGGTGGTATGTGGTGTCTTTCTCTAATGTGTGTGTAGTATGGCTATATATGTTGTATGATGTGTAATAGATGTGTGTATATGTATGTATGGTGTGTGTCTGTGTGTGTGTGTGAATGTGTGTGTTGACAAGTCTAATGTGTGTGTATCTGTGTGTATCTACAGTTAAGTCACAAGTATCCTCAGATTACAACCAGTGCCCCTTCTGGTACTTCACATTTACAAAGACTTCGTATCTTTTCAGATTATGGATTTGAGACCACAAGACCACTGAGCAGCACCGTGCCCCCAACCATGGCTGCCACACCAAAGGTCGTCCCAGAGCAGGGCACTGTCAGCTCCTTCCCAGAGGAAGAATTTGATCTTGCTGGAAAGAGGCGGTTTGTTGGTAAATTGTCACTTCCTTAACTGCAGAAACTGATTTTTAGCTCTGCTCCTTGAAGACAGAATAACTAAGCTGTGGCCTGGCCCTTTAAGAAAATGCTTCCCTGGGGTGAATTTTCCACGTGGGGTTGTTTAGTGAGTCCATTTTACTTAGATGAGCATTAATTTGCAAAAGTCAGATAAGAGGAAGACCAGAGAACTGTTAGTGCCCAACAGAGGATCTCAGAAAGTGTGTCCATATGAGGGTGCCTGTGCATACACACACACACTCACACATGCACGAATGCACACACCACACATACACACACACCACACATACACACACACCACACACACACCACACATACACACACACCACACATACACACACACACACACACACACCACACATACACATACACACACACACACGCACACGCACACGCACACGCACACGCACACAGAGGCCAGAGGACATCCAGTGTCTTCCTCTGTCACTCTCTACTTGAACCCCTTGAGGCAGTGTCTCTCAAAGCACCAGGACCTAGGTCAGAAAGGCTGGCTAGGGAGATCGCAGGGTCTGCCTGTCTCTGGACCTCAATACCTGGGTTACAGGAATGCACAGCTATGCACAGCTTTTTATGTGGGCAGTGGGGATTCAAACTCATGCTTGTACAACAAGCCCTCATGCTTGTACAGCAAGTGTCCCTACCCACTGAGCCATCTTCTCAGCCCTGTGGCCAGTTTGTTTTGAAGACAAATTGGATGGTGGGACCTTCACTTGCTCACGACTTGCTAAATTCTGAACAGTGAAGCTTTGTGAATGCTGTCACTAGTCCTGATGATGTCACAGAACCAACGCCATTTTTATACCGTTACCTTCTCCGACTTCACTAGCCTCAGAGAATCGGGATCTGGAAATTTGTTTCTCCCCTCTTTTTTCTCAGCAGCTAAAACCACTTCAATTGAAAAATTCTGTGTAGCTGAGCTATGTTCGACTCTCGTTCCAAGCCATTCCTTTTCCCATGCCCTTAATGAACTGTATTAATGAGACAGCTGCATTAATATGTTACTGAGTGGAGACAAGCAACAGCTTAAATTAACATCGTACTTTTCAGTTTCCAAAACAAATGTCTTGCCATGAGCAGAGAAGACATCTTGCCAGCTAAGACACTGTGACTGGGCGTCTCATCATATGAGTTAAAGAGAAAGACCATTAGCTTGAGGCAACATTCCTGGAGCTGAAGCCAATGTTTGCTGTGGTGTTCTGCAGCCTGGTGGAGTCCACCAAACCCTCCCTTCCCTTCCTGCCGTCCCACAACAGAAAGGGAAAGAGGCATGGTATTATTAGTGGTATCCGTACCAATACCATTTATGCCATGATACCACAATGATATCATTCAGTGTTACCATTAGCCCTTCCACAGATTGCTCCTAAAGACCAAAAGGTCTTTAGAGATTTCTAGCCATTTCAATTGAGAGGACTTGAGGGTCTTGAGTGTATAAAGCCTTAACTCCAATTCCTTGACATTCCTAGCCTATTCTTTTAGAATGAAATACAAAGGGACTGTGGGTTAGTAGCAGAGCCTACTGCTTGTCCAGGGCTCATGAGTGCATTCTCACTGTAACAGGGTACCAGGCTGTGGCTTGCATATTCCTAGTCTCCCATAGCCACTGAAATCATGTGGTTAGGAAGGGCTTCAACATGTCATACATGTAAGAAGCTGATGAACAATGTTGCAGAGGGCCCCTTGGGCCTTGGCTTCATGAGAGGATTGTGAGGCTCACGAAACTCTACAGGAGGCCACCTGGGGAAAAAGCTTGAGGCCATCATCTGTTTCTCTGGTCTCAAGATGCCTGAGGAGATGAAATATGATGCAGAGATGCTAGGTAACAGACTCACAGTTTTCCAAATCTGAGGGCATAGGCATGGAAGAATGCTGGAGGTTTGTATTACACCAAACTGTAGTCAGAGGACCTTTCTAAATCATGTGGGAGTTATAGCTATCAATGTCAATGGGGCAAAGAGACCTTTTGAAATCATGTTATTTTAAGCTATAGGCACATGGACCTGTTAATGAGAGATAGGGATGTGTTCTTTTACATTGCTTATGTACATGTGTGTAGTGCATATATGTATATATGCATACTTGCATGTGTTGGGGGCATACATGTGTAGAGAGGCCAGACATTGGTGTTGGCTGTCTGTCTTGCTCACTCTGCAGTTTATTTGCTAAGGTAGTATCATTTATTGAACACAGAGCTTGCCAGTTATTTTAGCCTAGCCAGCCAGTTTACCACAGGGGTCGCTCATCTTGGCCTCTCAAATATTAGGATTATGGGTAGCTTCCACCCCTGCTTCACTGTCACATACCCATGTAGCTATGCTAGGGATTGAAATTAGGTCCTTATTCTGGTGTAGCATGTCCTGTATCCCCAGAGGCATCTTCTCACCCCCAAGGATGAGCTTTTGAGTTCGCATCAGATGTCTCTGGAGTCTTGGCATGAAGAGGCTAAACTGTGAGTCTGCTTCCATGCAGCACATGCTATGATTCTGTTTCCAAAAAAAAAGAAAAAAAAAGTCCGACTGGGCATCTCTGCTTTTTCCAGCTCCTTATGTGACCTACCTCAGTAAAGACCCATCAGCCCCGTGCTCCCTGACTGACGCCCTGGACCATTTCCAAGTGGAAAGCCTGGATGAACTCATTCCAAACGACCTGACAAAGAATGAGCTGCCTCCTCAGCACGCTCCCCGCAACATCACTGTGGTCGCCATGGAAGGCTGCCACTCCTTTGTCATTGTGGACTGGAACAAAGCCATCCCTGGAGATGTTGTAACAGGTATGTCCTAGGCAGATGCTCAGAGTTCCGACTGGTCTACAAGAGAGAGGAGAGATGGATGGGTGGATGGGTGGATGGGTGGATGGGTGGATGGGTGGATGGGTGGATGGACAGGTAAGATGGGGTAGGCAGACATCTTTTTCAGTGGCTTGGGGAATACAGGTTACTGCAGGAGCATTGTGGGTATTTAAGAGGACACTGGATGAAAGCCAGAGTCCTGAATTATAATCTTAGATTGGTTTGTATGACCTTGAGTTAATAATACATTATCTTGCTGGGATTTGTTTTCTCATATGAAAAAAATACCATTAAATGTTCAACGTCTTGTCTTCCTGCAAACAAACAGCCAGGCAACCACTTGTCAAATGGTAAAAAGGCTTCTACTGAATCCCTACTGTGTCTCTCCCTCTTCCTCACCTGCTGGCCATGCCCATAACAGCCTGAGTAATGCCCAGTTCTTTATATGGGTGTTGGATATAAATGGGCACTGGGGGAAATCCTAAGGGTCTTAAGCTCCACCTCTGGGCTTTGGCCTGTGAGATGCTTGTGAGTTTCTGTTAGTCTACCAAGATGACAATTGAGAATGAGTCAGTGGAGATGAGTGAGTTCTTACAGAAAGAGAATCAACACGTCCTTTCATGAACAATCTCCTTTGTACATGATTCCTACCACGCCTGTGAGCTGTGTAAGAGGAGGGTGCACATGTAGGCTGTGAATGTGTTCCTGGATGGCAGGGGGAGTGTCAGAGGTTAGGGGTCAGCATTATCCACTTCAGGAGTCACATGTGTAACTCTGCACTTCTAGTGCTTCTGCTGTAGACAGGAACTGGACATGTATCTAGGTTGGTGGCCAGAAATGCCAGCAGTCCTCTCGTCTGTGCCCCTTCCCTGTCCCAGCAATGGGTTATAGAAAGGCATGTGCCCACACTCGGGTCTTGGCCTGCTTAGCCATCACCCCAGCACCACAATTGGCAAGCTTTAAAGGCAACTAGGGTCCCAGTGAATCTTTCAGTCATACCACATGCCTGGCAGTCATTGTCAATATTTTTCATTCTCATATAAAGGACAACTGTACATCTCTACCAAGAGACTTGGGTTTTGTGTGTCTTTTAAATTCCTATTTATGCATTCATTGTAATGGTTTTCAGAATTTACAAAGTAATGGTTTTCAGAATCACATTTTCATTCTAGTGTTTCATGTACTTTGACCATATTCAACTCCTCCTTTCTCACCGTTCATCTCCCATTTTCCAAATGGTCTGTCTGTCTGTCTATCTATCTGTCTGTCTGTCTGTCTGTCTGTCTATCTATCATCTACTATCTATCTATCTATCTATCATCTACCTATCTACCTACCTACCTACCTATCGATCTATCTATCCATCCATCCATCCATCCATCCATCCATCTATCCATCTATCTATCTACCTACCTACACTCCACATATGATAGGGAGAACAGAGTACTTGTCTGAGTCTGGCTTAGTAAATACTAAGTGCTGCACGCTGCTTTTGTCTCCCACTTCTTCCTTCTCTGTGCAGTCAAGATTAGATGTAACTAGTCCCATGAAGTGAGTGAGGCCAGGGAATGAGGCTGGTAGAGTAGGAAGAGAAGTAGGGAGCCAGCAAAACACCAGAAAGCACTTGAGTTTGCTGTCCCCACCTGAATGCTCCAGATGTAACTGAAGTGAACCGTCCTGACTCACAGTGAAACTTGCTCTCCTTGAGGGTCTCATGGAGCCATACATCATGGAGATGTACACACGCTTCATCCATTCCCTATCAAACCGCTGTGTGATTTGATTCTTAGTTAGCTTCAGACGTCAACTCAACACAGCCCAGAATTATCTGAGGGAGCAACTGGGGCATTGCCTCTATCTGATTGGCCCATAGACACAGCTGTAGGGCTTTCTAAATCACTAATTGATGTGGGAGAGCACAGTCCACTGTGGGTAGTACAATTCCTAGGCAGGCAGGTGTAGGCTGTATAAGAAAGGTAGGTAAGCAAGCCAGAGGAAGCAAGCCAGGAAGCACATTCTTCTACAGTTCTACTTAAAGTTCCTGCTTGAATTTCTTCCTTATTTCCCTTGATGATGGACTTTGACCTGGAAGCATAAGGTGAAATAAACCCTTTCCTCTCCCAAGTTGTTTTTGGTCACGGTGTTTATTGAAGTAACAGAAAAAAGCAAACTACAACAGGTTCCTTGATGCTCACCAGGTTCCCCCCTCTTCCTGTTTCCAGGATACTTGGTCTACAGTGCCTCTTATGAGGACTTCATCAGGAATAAATGGTCAACTCAGACCTCGTCAGTGACCCATTTGCCCATTGAGAACCTGAAGCCAAACACAAGGTATGGCATGGTGGTTGCTTGCAAACAAAAGGCTGGACCTGTGAGCTTGGTCATAGTATCCTTTGGTTGGGAACAAAGGGTTAATCAGTCATCATCATTTTCTTAAATTCTTGGTTTAGCTTGTGGGATACCAATGAAGGCTCACCATGTGCCATGAAGAGAAGTTGCTGAGTGTGTGGTGGTTGTTGCTTGACAGTTGTGCTCGTTCCTTGTTTTCCTAGGCATTAGAACAAAGAAAGGCTGTTCTATGTGTTGGGAGGGAGCTGACTCAGTTTCAGTCACTAATGTGACATTTAGGTAGTACAACCTTGCTATGTGACATTAGTGGGACAGTATTTGCCAAACATGTCAAGTGACACAGAACCTTTGTGATGTAGATGTTCAGAACATTCTAGAAAGATGTGCTGAATGCATAAGTAAAGGTTACAAGTCTGCCTTCACCACGTGAAGAATGGCTGGCTGACAGAGCACTCTGGAAGCCAAGGTTTATGGCACTTGCTGAGAAAGTGGCCAAACTTGTTCACGTAAGAGTGCTTGACTGTCTATTCTGTTGTGCTGCCTGTTTGTTGAGACATGACTCTCAGAAAGTGACCTGGTCAATGAACATGTGTGAGGCACTAGGCATGCCTTAGCCAGGCAGTGGTGTGCTGGTAAATTAACTGTGTAGGCAGCTGGGCGTGGGATGGAGAAACCCCTGGTTTATAGCATTTTCAATGCCTATGGTTCAGGGATTGCCACTATAGCCAATTTTATAATGTCAGTAGGTTCATAGGATCCCATTGTCCTACATAGCTTCACAGATCCTGAATGGGTGGTGACTGACAGGTTGTCCAGATAGCCATGGCACCACACTGTTGTATAGAGCCAGTGGGTTTGCAGTGAAGAGCTCCAAGTGGCTTCCACAGGTGGTGGAGTACAGAAAAGTCTGGAACAAATGACTCAGTAAACAGATGTGTGCTAGAGAGGACAGGAACTGGCCAGAACCAGGCTACCAGGAGATTTCCCCAAAGCTGGAAACACTCCCTGTGACATTTTAATGTGCCATTTAGGATCACTAGAACCAAGCTTCTGTAAACTGTTGTGAGTTGCAGAATTTGGCAGATGAAAAGAAACAATAAGTCAGGGAATAGAGAAAGTGCTTCGTTCCTTTCTAATAGCAGTGAAAGTTGACCAGAGAAAATAAAAGCAACAGAATCAGATGGAACAGGGCCAGCATTCTTTTTCACTGTGTGTAATAATTTCTTCTATAGCACAGTCACCATACATATCAAAAAGCTGAGATGCCTTCCAGTGGATTTATCATAACAACTAACAAAAAGAGTCTCTTGACCTCTTCCCGCCCAATGTTCTTTCCACACCTTTGGCTGCTGTACTGGATTTCTGCCATTTTGACTGTCAGTTGATGGT
This sequence comes from Grammomys surdaster, assembly GCF_004785775.1. Lineage (NCBI taxonomy): Eukaryota > Metazoa > Chordata > Mammalia > Rodentia > Muridae > Grammomys > Grammomys surdaster. Next base: position 3,928,672 of record NW_021604663.1, on the reverse strand, counting down.
GGTGTCAGGTGGAGGTGTACTTGTTCTAACTTTGGCTCTGGGTCCAAACTTCATTCAAGCAGTTCTTCCTGTTTATTTCGACCCAGGGTTTAGGGTATGGAGGTGTCTTAGTTAGGGTTTTTCTGCTGTGAACAGACACCATGACCAAGGCAAGTCTTAGAAGGACAACATTTAATTGGGCTGGCTTACAGGTTCAGAGGTTCAGTCCATTATCATCAAGGCAGGAGCATGGCAGCATCCAGGCAGGGATGGTACAGGAGGAGCTGAGAGTTCTACATCTTCATCTGAAGGCTGCTAGTAGAATACTGACTTCCAGGCAGCTAGGGTGAGGGTCTTAAAGCCCACACCCACAGAAACATATCTACTCTAACAGGGTCACACCTTCTAGTAGTGCCATTCCCTGGGCCTAGCATATACCAACCATCACAGGAGGTGAACTACATGCACCCCTCTTGAAGTATACAGCGCTGTCCTCATGGGACTTGTTGAGTGGCAGGGAAGACAGATGTTAAAAAGGGAACACAGATATAGACTTCCGTAGCCAGAGTCGTGAAGGAGTTTAAGGAGAGTACATAATGGGGGAATTCTTGTTCTTCTGAGCCTGAGGCTAGTCGGGCAAGACTAGGAGAAAGTTAGGTCAACAGCATATGTCACAGTAATCCAGAGAACAAGTAGACAAGGTGAGGTAGGGAAAAATTGCTCCAGGAAGAGGAAGCCCCAAGCCACGAGATGTTCTAGGGAAATGGATGCTCTCAAAAGAGGAGAAGGGGGTGAGGGGACAATGAACAGTACGAGGCTCCGTCTGGCCCCTGCACCCAGGCTCTCGTGCACCCGGGCTCTCCTGGCTCCTCCTGACAAGCACAGGCTTTGGACTCTTGGCGTGGAGTGTGCAGGTATGATGTAGTATGAGGACTTCTCTGGTCAAATTTCCTCAGGACTCGTGAACAGCAGCTACAGCACAGCCAGAGCAGTGTGGATACAATAAACAGACTTCCCTCCCCCACCCCTTCTCACTATTTGACTTCTGGGGGAGGGGGGCGCTACAAAGCTCAGGGATCTATCCTGCAGAGTCAGCCTCTTTGTGGAAGGGGAGAAGGGCAGGTTGTCTTTCAGGAGAGACAAGAAAGTAATCCACTCAAAGGAGGAGCCAGAGTCTAAAACTTGGTGGTTTATGTCAGATCCTGGTTTTTTACTAAAACAAGTGTATTTCGCCTTAGTCACTAAACAAGGGCCCCAACATCACTCCTTAGGGTCTGTGTATTTTAAAATAGAATTTCACAGTAAAAAGCTTTGATCAGAGTCTTAGATGGATCACACTCTGTCAGGGGTGTGAGGACCTATGCAACATGAGTGTCCCATGTGGCTTCTGGACTAGACATCACTCCTAATTTTTGAATGGCTTCTCTTTAAAGAAAAAAAATAGTGTTTGCAAAATTCAACTAGAATTGTTGATGTGTGCAAATCCTCCTTTTGGAACTACCTGTGTGGTTTTTCCATAAATCCCTCTACAGTCACTGAGAGCATGAATAATAAAAAAAAAACACACACACTTCTGGGTCAACTGAGGTTTAGAAACATGTTCTTAATTGTACATTCATTTCTTTCTCCCTTCCTTCCTTCCTTCCTTCCTTCCTTCCTTCCTTCCTTCCTTCTTTCCTTTTTCTTTCTTTCTTCCTCTCTCTCTTTCTTCCTTTCTTCCTTAGAACTGAAATGGAAAAAAACCCCAATAGTCATAGTATGTGGATGATTTAAGATTTTACCAAGTGTTTTTTCTCTTAACAGTTAGTGAAAGCACAGAGGATGTCTGCGTGCTGGAGGTGGTGACATCATAACCTATGGCTTGTGGTCACCCTCTGAATGTAAACAGTCCCTCCTTAAAACTTCTTAGTGTTTTTTTGTTTGTTTTGTTTTGTTTTTATCAGTACCTGGCAGATCTGTGTCCTTAACCAGATAAAGTATTTTGAAGTAGTTAAGTGAGACATTTCTTCTGGCCAAAAGCTAGAGGAAAACACTATTTCTGAGGTTCAAAGAGCCACCATTCATGGGCCCTAGAAGAACTTTGTGGAACCCCGGGGTGAGGAGGTCACGAGCGTTAACAACAGTGGTGCTGACTGAGCACCTAGTTGTTCTTTGAGCATCATTGTTGACAAAGTGAAAAATACTCGGAGACTCCGTTTCTTTCTCGATGAACAAGCTGACTAAAACATCATGCTCTCCAGAACATACTCTGTTCCTAGACAATGTACCACTCTGCAGCAAAGCCTCTGTCCTCAGGTTCCCCTACCCCACCCCTCCCAACACACTTCCTCTTCCTGGACATGCTTCTCCTTCCTGGAGGTGTCTAAGCTCCAGGCATGGCTGTCGGGTGAGTTCTACTGAAGAGGCTTCTCTCTAGCCACCCCCTCCTGCCAGTCACAAACCATATTTGTGCTGAATCGACCGTGGAGTTGGAAATGTTGATTCAGTTAACGTTTGAGTTCTACTCTGTGTTTTGTTGCCCCAGATCCTCTCTTGGAGCTTATACTGGGCTCTGAGTCTTAGACGGGTTTTTAAGGTATGTACTGGGACAGTCACTCAGTGTTTGCCTGGATGACCTGGCAAAGCAGTCTGAGCAGTTGTCAGCCTAGTGTTTCTGTTGCAGTCCATCAGTCATGTGCCTGTGCTGTATTAACTCTACCATTTCAAGAAATTATCAAAAATGAGAAAATTCAGGAAAACACAAGAGGATAAACATCTCTCCCTGTGTCTCTCTCTCTGCCTGTCTATCTATCTATCATCTATCTCTGTTCATGTGTGTCTGTGTGTCTAAAAACAAACACAATTCCAAGCTTACTACGAAAACATGCTTTTAAGAATCTGTCTCATTACTCAGAGGTCAAGTCAACTTCTCTTTTAAAACATGTTTTCTATTTCAGGTACTACTTTAAAGTTCAAGCCAAAAACCCTCATGGCTATGGGCCTGTCAGCTCTTCAGTCTCATTTGTCACAGAATCAGGTACGGTCACGGGTCACCTTTGTATTACTTGCTTTGGGAAATGAAGTAAATGATTGGAACAACAGCTATTGGCAAAGTGGAAACTGAGGCAGAAAAATGTTTCTTTTTCTGTTGGATGAGTTCAGGTTTCCTTTTATGAAACAAACTCCCCCCACACACACAAACACACACTAGGTTAGGAGAGAACTGAGGTCAAATTCTTTTTTCTCATTAATTTATTCATTTTATACCCCAATACCAGTCCCCACCACCACAGCACTTCCCCTTATTCCCCATCCCTTCTCCTCTGAGAAGGGGGATCTCCTTTGAGTATCACCCCACCCCGGCCCATCAAGTCACTTCAGGACTAGGTACATCCTCTCCCACTGAGTTCATCCAGAGCAACCCAGTTAGAGAAACAGGATCCACAGATGGGCAACAGATTCAGGGATAGTCCCCAGCTCCAGGTACTGGGGGACCCACATGAAAACCAAGCTACGCATCTGCTAAGTATGTGCAGGGAGCTTAGGTCTGGTCCACACTGGCTCTTTGGTTGGTGGTTCAGTCTGTGGATGTCCCCCAGGGGTCCAAGTTAGTTGACTCTGTTGGTCTTCCTGTGGAGTCCCTATCTGAGGTCAAATTCTAATGAAAGGGAAAACAAATTTAGTTTTCAATCTAAAGATGGGTTGGACTCGTTAGCATAAAGTAGTTTCAGAGCTTTCTTTGTTGCTGGATTTTTGTTTGTTTTTGGTTTTAAAGAGACAAAATAGCACAGGTTGACCTGGAAATGGCCATTTAGCCCAGGCTGGCTTCAAGGTACTGAGTTCTAGGATTACAGGCATGTGCAAGCACACCTTTTAAAGTTTAAGAACATTTTTATTCCAAATAGCTGGGAAGAATCTACCTTAGATGACCTGGGAGGCAGTTGCTTCTCCAGGTAGCCAATTCTCAATCTAAGATTTTAACTTGTAAGTTTAACTTCTATTCCAGCGGTTCTTTACCTTCTAATGCTGCTACTCTTTAACACAGTTCCCCACGTTGGGGTGACCCCCCAACCATAAAATTACTTTTTGTTGCTACTTTGTAAGTACAATTTTGCTATTGTGATGAATCACAAAGCAAACATCTGTGTTTTCCGATGGTCTTAGGCGACCTCTGTGAAAGGGTCATTGACCTCCCAAAGGTGTTTTTTTTTCCCCTACTGTTACATTTTCACCCCTACCCCTTTGTTCTGGAGAATTTGAGAAAACATCTGGAGCATTTCCTCTTAAACTAGCATCACTACTTCCCAAAGAGTGGATGATGCCAGAACAAGCTGCTGATCTGAAGCACAAGGGGAATTTGGGGTGATAGCATATTCTAAGTGTGGAGAGGAAGCTCTGTGATTTTACATATGCTCGGATTTATTAGGTGTGAACACTGAAGTGCAGCTTTCCGGCTGAGGATCTAGTGCAATGGTCAGATTCGCCCAGAATGAATGAAGCCTTCTCCCACTACTGCAAAAATTACAATGAGAGGATGAGTAACAGAGAGGAGAGAGTGTTGTTTATTTAGTCCCCTCACAGCACTTATGAAAATCACTGTGGGCAGAGGGCTGGTCCAGTGTAGCAGAGGCCTGGGTTTGAGCCCCAACACCACCTTCAGAAAAATGATCTTTTTCTGAAGCAAAACTTCGAAAGCAACTTTCATATTCTCTGAAGTGATTTTTGCAGTTAAAGCATACATACTTTTAGATATGAAATGTCATAGATTTTGAGTCTATTTAGTCCTGGCCACTGTCCAGACGGCATGTCCTCCTGCAGCTCCTCCCTGCCATCCTGCACACATCTGCTCCCTCCCGCTAAGTACACATCACCAAGGATTTGATATACGTGCCCTAAAGTGTGTACTCCTTTGATTGGCTTCTCTCCAGATAATCATTTTTTGTTTGTTTTTAGTGTTGGGGGGGGTGTTTTTGTTTTGCTTTGGCTTTTTGAGACAGCATTTCTCTCCATAGTTCTGACTGTCCTGGAACTAATTCTGTAGACTAGGTTGGCTTTGAACTCACAGAGATCCACCTGCCTCTGCCTCCTGGGTGTTGGGATTAAAGGTGTGCGCTACCACACTTGGATATCTAATGATCAATTTCTGATTGATCCATGCATTGTGTATGTTAGTCTGTCATTTCTCTTTTATCTGGTCTGTATTTCATTGGACAGCTATGCTACAACCTGCTCACGCAACCCATCCAACTGTAATCTAAGTTATTTCTACTGTTGGGTAATTACAAAGATGCTATCAGTGTCTATATGCAAATGTTTGCATTTAACTTCTCTTGGGTAAACACTGAAGAATGGAAAAAATGTGTGATTTTATAATAGGCAGAACAGTTTAAGAAATCACCAGACTTTCCCAAATGGGAAGTTTAAAGACAAGAGCATTGACCTCTCTCTCTCTCTCTCTCTCTCTCTCTCTCTCTCTCTCTCTCTCTC
>NW_021604663.1:3878678-3923217 GCF_004785775.1 Grammomys surdaster | reverse complement strand
CTCTCTCTCTCTCTCTCTCTCTCTCTCTCTCTCTCTCTCTCTCTCTCTTTACAAAGTTTTATATGATCTATTTATTTATGCATATGTGTGTAAGAGAGAAAGAACATATGTGTATATATATACCACAATATAAATGTGAGAGAGTATGTGTGTGTGTGTGTGTGTGTATGTGTGTGTGCCACAGTGTGTATGTGGAGGTCACAGGACAGCTTTCAAGAGTTAGTCTTCTTTCACCACACAGATCCAAGGATGAAACCCAGGTTCTTATTCATTGAGCCAGCTGGCCATCCTGAAGTATATACACATATGTATATACACATATGAATTACTTTCACAGCACACAATTTCAAAACATTACTTCCAGAAACTCACAGCTTCTGTGCCAACGATAAAGCAGTTTCCCAGAAAGTGTTTCTCAAAAGACAATGCTTGCAAAGTGAAACCTATGGCATACTCTGGTATCTGATAAACAAACCTTATATTTTCCCCTCTATTCCAATTTGAGTAGCTCTTTTCATTATAGTTGGCATTTCAATATTTTCCCAACATCTGTTACAAATTCAATTACTTGTTTTTCATCCACAGACAATCCTCTGCTGGTTGTGAGGCCGCCAGGTGAGTTTCTCGTCTTGAGGATTCTGACACTCTGTGAACGTGAGATGTGAATAGTGGGTGTGAGATGTACGGTCGCTATGGCGACCTACACATAGAAATGGTGGAGAGTTTTACATCTGCATGACTTTTTGTCCACATCCCATCCTCTTTGTGGAAGAGAATGACTTGAAAATGCTTTAACACAGATGGTGATGGGAGTAGCCGATACCTGTAAAATAGGTACTTTGTTTACATCGTCCCCATGAGCATCTTTTCTTTCTTTCTTTTTTTTTTTTTGGTTTTGAATTTTTGGTGATATACTAATTCTTTTATATTTTTCTTATTGGATATTTTATTTACATTTTAGGTGTTATCCCCTTACCCCATTCCCCGCCCCCACCCCGGAACCCCCATCCCATCCCCCCTCCTCCTGATTCTATGAGAATGTGTGTCCCCCTACTCCCACCTCCCTACCCTTGAATTCCCCCACATTCGGTGTCCAGCCTTTCTGGGACCAAGGATCTCTTCTCCCACCTATGCCCAACAAGGCCATCCTCCCCTACATATACAGCTGGAGCCATGGGTCCCTCCCTATGTGCTCCCAAGCTGGTGGTTTAGACCCTGGAAGCTCTGGTTTGTTGGTATTGTTGCTCTCCTCATGGGGCCTCAAACCCTTTCAGCTCCTTCAGTCTTCTTTCTCACTCCTCATTGGGAACCCCTTGATCAGTTCAATGGTTAGCTGTAAGCATCTGCCTCTGAATATGTCAGACTCTGGCAGACCTCTAAGGAGACAGCTATATCAGGCTCCTGTCAGCATATACTTCCTGACATTCACATCAGCGTCTACCTTTGGTGACTGCACATGGAATGAATACCCAGATGGAATGGTCTCCAGACAGCTTCTCCTTCAGTTTCTGTCCCACACTTTGACACCATATTTGCTCCTTTGAGTATTTTGTTAACTCCTTCTAAGAAGGACAGAAGCACCCACACTTGGTCTTCCCTCTTCATGAGCTTCATATGGTCTGTGAGTTGAATCTTGGGTATTGTGAGTTTCTGGGCTAATATCCAATTATCAGTGAGTGCATACCATGTGTGTCCTTTTGTGACTGGGTTACTTCATTCAGGATGATATTTTCTAGCTCCATCCACTTACCTAAGAATTTCTCGAATTCATTGTTTTTAATAGCTGAGTAATACTCTATTGTGTAAATGTACCACATTTTTCGTATCCATTCCTCTGTTGAAGGACATCTGGGTTCTTTCCAGCTTCTGGCTATTATAAATAAGGCTGCATGTGTCCTTGTTATATGTTGGAGCATCTCCTGGGTCCTCAGGTAATGCTATGTCCAGTTTTCTGAGGAACCGCCAGACTGATTTCCAGAGTGGTTGCACCATCTTGGAATCCCATCAACAATGGAGGAGTGTTCCTCTTTCTCCACATCCTGGCCAGCATCTGCTGTCACCTGAGTTTTTAATCTTAGCCATTCTGACTGGTGTGAAGTGAAATCTCAGGGTTGCTTTGAGTTGCATTTCCCTGATGACTAAGGATGCTAAACGTTTCTGTAGGTGCTTCTCAGCCATTCGAATTTCCTCAGTTGAGAATTCTTTGTTTAGCTCTGTACCCCATTTTTAATAGGGCTATTTGGTTGTTGGGAGTCTAATTTCTTGAGTTCTTTGTATATATTGGATATTAGCCCTCTATTGGATGTGGGATTGGTAAAGCTCTTTTCCCAATCTGTTGGTTGCTGTTTTGTCCTATTGACAGTGTCCTTTGCCTTACAGAAACTTCGCAATTTTATGAGGTTCCATTTGTCAATTCTTGATCTTAGAGCATAAGCCATTGGTGTTCTGTTCAGGGACTTTTCCCCTGTGTCCAAGTATTCAAGGTTCTTCCCCACCTTCTCTTCTATTAGTTTCAGTGTATCTGGTTTTATGTGAAGGTCCTTTATCCAACTCAATTCTTCACAGAGTTAGAAAGAGAAATTCTCAAATTCATTTGGAATAACAAAAAAAAACCAGGATAGCAAAAACTATTCTCAACAATAAAAGAACTTCTGGGGGAATCACCATCTCTGACCTCAAGCTGTACTACAGAGCAATAGTGATAAAAACTGCATGGTATTGGTACAGAGACAGGCAGGAAGATCAATGGAATAGAACTGAAGACTCAGAAATGAACCCATACACCTATGGTCACCTGATCTTTGACAAAGGAGCTAAAACTGTCCAATGGAAAAAGGACAGCATTTTTAACAAATGGTGCTGGTTCAACTGGAGGTCAGCATGTAGACGAATGCAAGTCGATCCATTCTTATCTCCTTGTACAAATCCCCATGAGCGTCTTAAAGTGATGAAAAGTTGGCAAAATGCAGCAAGTGTACTAGGACATTTTACCTCCTTTTCCTTCCCCTCCCCCAACAACCTGAGCAAGCTCTGTGTTTCAAGTTCCAAGACAGGAATAAAGAGGGACTGAAAGAGCAAGATTCTAGGCTGAGGGACTTGGAGTACTGTGACATGTCCCAAAGGTCAAATGTGCCAATGCAGTTGCTTTCCCTTGAGACTTGCATGAGCTTTGAAAGGCCACTGTTAAAATACTCTAACATAAAAGAACCCTGCCCTTCAGATACTGTAGTTAGCTTTTGGATGCCTTGATGAAATACCCAAGAAAGCTAGGTGGGGCAAGCTTATTTTGGTCTATCCTTTCAGAGATTTCAGAGCATAGCCACATGGCTTCCTTGCTCCTAAGCCTGAGGTGAGGTAGAACATTCTGGCTGAAGGACAGGTGGAGCAAAACTGTCCTCCATGGCAGGCAGGCAACTGGAAGGGGGAGGGAAGATCCCTTTGCATCCATTATCTAGTTATCTGTTTCCTTTACCAGTCCCCTCCTTGATTCAGGTATAAATTTATCAGTGGGCTAACCCATGATGAAGTGAGAACCCTCCTAATCCAGTAATCTCTCCAGAGCCCATCAGAGCAGACCAAACCTTGAAACACATGAGCTGACGGGCGACACTTTAGATCTAACCCGTGATACCCTGGTGCACTTTAGTATTAAAAAGAGAAAAAAGAATGCACGTTTGCTCAGAGAAGACCAGAGAGGAAGGAAGACAGCATTCTGATAGTTCATATGGAACAGTAACCCCTGTGACCCACTGTACCTCAGAGTGTGTTTTTTGTGTTGTCAAGGTGGCGAACCCATCTGGATCCCGTTTGCTTTCAAACACGACCCTGGTTACAGTGACTGCCATGGCCGGCAGTATGTGAAACGGACGTGGTACAAAAAGTTTGTGGGAGTTGCTCTCTGTAATTCTCTAAGGTATAAGATCTACCTCAGTGACAATCTCAAAGGTAAGTCTTACACTTGGGTGGCTATGGTAATATACTGAACTGAACAATTTTTAATTTATTTATCTTTCTTACTAGAAAAGATTCATTTATCAAAACCACGTCTTCCCTTCTATCCCTAACTCTGGAGATTTACCTTCCTCATCTCATTACTAGATACTGCTCACCCTCACCCTCACCCTCACCCTCACCCTCTCCCTCTCCCTCACCCTCACCCTCACCCTCACCCTCACCCTCAACCTCTCCCTCACCATCACCCTCTCCCTCACCATTACCCTCTTCCACTCCCTCTCCCTCTCCCTCTCCTCTCTCTCTCTCTCTCTCTCTCTCTCTCTATCTATCTATCTTTATGTGTCTCTACCTATCTCTTTATGTCTCTTCCACCCATTTTCTTTCCCTTCAAACTATCTAAGAGAGATTGAACGATCATCCTCTGGACCCTGGCGTGGGAAACAACACAATGTGGTCCAGCCTTGAGTTGTGCTTCAGCACCACGGACAGCACCTGGTGCCTTGAAACTGTGTGGAAATAGGTTCTTCTAACTAACTACACAGACCTGCCTGACTTCCAATCTCTTCGTGTGTGTGTGTGTGTGTGTGTGTGTGTGTGTGTAATTCTCTCTAGAAAGCTAAGGATTAAGAGATCCATCATTTACACCTCAGAGCTGGTTGTATTGCTAAAGGTCCCCTGGACTGAACATATATTAAGTATTTAGTATACAAAATCTTACTGGCTTCTTAAAATGCTTAATGACATTTGTGCCATTATAAACATTTTTTAGATATAGAAACTATGGAACACATAGCTTAAGTAATGTTCCCAATTTAAACAGTCTCTAAAGCTTGCTCTAACTCATAACCCAACAGTGACACTCTCTAGTAGTCAATAGCCTGTGATATTCCCTTATGCAGACACATTCTACAGCATTGGAGACAGCTGGGGAAGGGGTGAAGACCATTGTCAGTTTGTGGATTCACATCTGGATGGAAGAACAGGACCTCAATCTTATATAGAAGCTCTTCCCACCATTCAAGGTAAGAACAGAGCTGCTATTTTATACTGGGAGAGATGGGTGGGAGAAAATGACTATAATGAAAAAGATGTATGGTAGCTCTGCCTTTGACTTATAGTTTAGAGATCCATGCTGGGAGCACTTCGGATCATAAAGGGTAAGAATTAGTGAATCAAGGAATTAAAGCACTTCTATCCTATGCTGGCCTTGGGGTGGGCCTTGAGAGACTGGAAATACAAAGGGCTATATAAGACACCATCCCTGTGCTTAGAAAAAAGCTCTGTCACCAGGAAGGGAAAGTAACTGTGTGGAAGTTTCGTGATAGTGGACACTGTGATATGTAAATAACTGGTTGCGCCATGTGGTTGTCCCCTTGTCAAGGAATTGGATTCATTATGACCATATGAATCAAGGGAGGCAAACACCCAAGTCTGTTAAGGAAGGTTGTCAGGACAGGCAGTATGAGTTGAGTCTTACAATATGGATGAACATAGACAGTGCATGAGTTCATGTCTTTCTATTAGAGCTTAGTCGTCATTTCTGTTAAGATTTTAACCTGATCAGGTGAGGTCACATTGTAGAGATGATCTGCTTAGTTTACTGATTTAAACTGTAACCTCATCTAACAATTCCTCACTAGGAAGATCTAGAGTCATGTTAGGTTAAATATGTAAGCCAGCTCAGTTCATCACAATAAATACAGATGTCTACACAACCCATATATTTTCAGCTCTTGTGGTGTTCTGGCTTCAGTTACAGTCCTGTGTTATCTGTCTTCATTGGTGTTTCTGTGCTAAGGCTGTAGAGTTGACCGTGACTGGTTGGTGTGCTCACTGGTAGAGTGGTGGCTAGTCATTATTTGGCAAGAGGGAAATAAGACCAAAGTTGAGAGCAATAGAAGTCCCTAGACATTTTAAGGCTGTTGGAGCGTTCTTCTATTATAAGAAGTCAGCAATGTGCAGATTTTTTCTAGAAAAGAAAAAAATTTTTCTACAAGTCTGCTCCAAGTTCTCAGGCTTAAACCTTAGAGTTGAACAGTTCCAGGAGGTCAGAAGCTCTGAACTCAGAAAAACAAATGGGGTTGAGTGATGTGTAGTTTCCCCAGACTAGGGTGCATTCTTCTGTGGATTCTCTCTAGTGGTGGCTGAAATCACATTCTTTTGTGATGAGTGAGAGAAGATTATCACCCATAAAACATGCCTTGGGGGTAGACCTACTTTTACTATAACACATAAAACTGGCCCACTGTATTCACAAACAACACTCAGAAATGTTCATCAAAACATTCTGTCTTAATGCAGACTGCAGGGTGAGAAGTTTTCCTGTTAGTAACTCCAGCCTTTCCCTCTCTTTGCCACTGCCTTTCCAGGCTACCATCGCCAGTACCGCCAGGAGCCTGTCAGCTTTGGACACATTGGTTTTGGAACCCCCTATTACTATGTGGGCTGGTACGAGTGTGGAGTCTCCATCCCAGGAAAGTGGTGACCACAGGATGGGCCTGCTGCAAGTTCATCTTCCCAGCCTGTTTGACTAACCTGTGCTGGGGACTCTGGGCAAAAGAAAGACAGTGTTCCAAGCCTGCTGCCCCAGTGTATCAGGAGGCCACAGGGTGGACATGACATTTGGTCCTCTTCCGTCAGAATTTGGCCACATTTCTTGGTCTGGACTATAAATATCATTCAGTTTTGCCGAACCTTCACTTCTCTGCACTTTGTTCATTTGTAATCACACATTCCAGAGACATCAACCCTGCAGCAGATCCAGTGTGATTTCCAGACTCTTCAGGCACAAAGCTTGGACACTCCGGGATCTCCAGGGAACAGCGCTGGCATGCTCTTCTGGCTTCACAGAGTGCTCTCTGCTTCTCTCTTCTTCAAACCAGCCGACTTAAAGCTTCACACGTCTTTGTATGAAATAGAATTGAGTTACTAAAATTACTGAAGGACGTACACCATCTTTGAGATTTATCCTGAAGACTTATCCACCACTGGGCTAAGTGCCTCAAATTTTATTTGTAAATTCTCAATTTTGATATATATGTGTGTGTGTATATATGCATATACATATTCACACTCATCAAGAATATTGATTAAACTTGCACTAAATTTATAGTCGTTCTTTAGATGAATGTGTGCAAGACTTTGTGGACATAGGTTCTGTTTGTTAATATCTTTCTGAGATCTCCAGGGGATAGGTTCTTTGAAGAATATTGCTTCAGTTAAAAAGGTATGCATGCTTCCTGTAGGTGCTGCTTGACTCAAGCCATGATGATGTTGAGGAGAGACATCATTACCAGCAAACCAAACGCCTTCCTCCAGTCTTTTCAAATCAGGGAGATGAATTTATTACCTTTGTTGAAGCATGTGGTGGTGGGGGGAGAAGAAACAGAGACAGACAATCATGGGGGTGGAGCTTGTGTGTGCTTGTGTGTGTGTGTGTGTGTGTGTGTGTGTGTGTGTGTATGTAGGTAGGTAGGTAGATGTATATGCAGAGGCAGACATCAGCTCAGACATCAACCCTCAGAAGCTATTGCTCTTAAGCAAGACCTTGAGAAAAAGTTTCTCACTGAGAGCTGGGGTCTACAGATTATTCTAGGCTGGCTGGCCAGCAAGCCCCAGGGATCTGCCTGTCTCTGCCTCCCCAGTGTTGGGATTTCAAAGAGGCTCCACCACACCCAGCTTCTTATCTGAGTTCTGGGTATCAGACTCAGGTCCCATGCTTGTATAGCAAGTCCTTTCCTGGCTGACGCCCCCCAGCCTCTTTATCTAATGTGTTACCAGATGAATGAACACTTTAGGCTCAAGTGATTTTAAAGTTATGCCTTTAAAAATTCAATTTTCCTTTCTTTCCCATCTTAACATCTTAAAATAGAAGTATCTTCCTCCCTGGACTGTAATGCCAGAGGGTGCATTTGGACCCTTCGTCTCCACTGTTACAAAGGTATCTGTCTTCCTATATTCCCCAAACAGCCCTGTGAATAAACGGCGTATCTTCCTACATCCAAGTGTCAGCATCAGTGGCACTGAGATGAAGATGAGGTGGGAGAAAGTGATGCTGAGTCTGAAGACCACTCCCAACAAAAGACAGCAAAGGGCAGAGTGCCGTGCAGGCGTGTGGGGCTGGCGGCATTAAGTCCCTGCACTGTGCCAAGGTGATGGAAGTTACCATAACCTTCAGAAGATAGCTAAAACCAAAGCCAAAGCAGCCAAACAAGAACTACAGCATAGGCGATCAGTCAGGAGTGATCTCTAGGGTGATCTAACCATGGGATAGATGATAGACAGACAGACAGACAGACAGACAGACAGACAGACAGACAAAGAGAAAGAGGACTTAGCAGTTAAGAGTACTTGCTGCTTTTATAGAGGACCAAAGTTTAGTTCCCAGCACCCATATCTGGTGGCTCACAGCCTCCTTTATCTCTAGATCCAGGGAATCTGACACCCTCTTCTGGCCTCTATGGGGATCTGCACACACATGAACACACGCACACACACGAAGACACACATACACATAAAAATTTTAAATGAGAGAGAGAGGATGAATAGAAGATAGATAGATGATAGATACAGATAGATAGATAGATAGATAGATAGATAGATAGATAGATAGATAGATAGATAGATACAGAGATGCTATCAAAGGTCTTAACTGAAGCAATTGGCTCACGTGGTTACAGAAGATGACAAGTCTCACAAATGTCTGACTGAAAGCTGGAGAGCCTAGCATTCTGGCAGGACAATGGCATTTAGGGCTGTAGAGCCTAGAACAAAAGACATTACGCCTGTCACTGCACCTGGCCACATACTGCAGGTATGGACCAAAGACCTGAGAGGCTGAGCCAATGGCATCCAGAGATAGTGATCCTGGAAGTTTTTTTATAGAAGAGCATGTCCCCACTCTAGGAACAGGAAAGCCTGCTGTCTTCCATCTGTCTCTGTTTCCTGAGGCCTCAGCTGACTGAATATCATCCAGGGTGGATAGTCCACCCTGACTAACGTGCCAGCCTCCACAGGGAACCCCATTGCAGACTGTCCCTCTAGTGTCTCATTGCTTCTCTAGGCTCTAGTCAAGTTGGTAACAAAAATGAACCATCATGGGTAGTGCTATCAGCAACATCCCATTAAATTACAGAACACATCAAATACGTCTCTGGTAGTCATCTCGGATGTGACACTTTGGAAAGGCCATTGACAGCAGGATGACGTTGAAGACAGAGGAAGATATGAAAATATCTTCTCACTGTAAGGACACCCACCAAATGCTCTGCCTAAAGAAAAAATGTCACCTCCCCAGAAGCCTGTGAGGAAAGAGTGCTTGCCAACTCTAGAGGTCAGAGCAGATAGATGCCCATTGGTTTACAGAAAAAGAAAACTGGCCCAGAGTGACAACTAATTTTAGAAGAGCCCTGCCAAGAATGAATGTCTTTCTAAATGGAGAGCATCCCTTCCCCAGGAGAAACCGGAAACACAACCCAGAATGCTAATCCCTCAGCCTGAGACCCACCTGCAGTATGTACCCTGTAAATCCAGAATTGTCTGTACACGTGTGAAGCTGTGTAAAGGATACTAATGAGAAAGACAAAAGCCAATAGCCTAGAACACCAACTATCAATGGTGCGTGAGGCCAGAAATCATTTATGATCTGGCCCTTTTAGGAAAAGTCTAGTCATGAGTTTGAGTTTTCCATGTTTAAAATCCTAATTTTAAAGTAACATATAGTAGGCTGGGAAAAGATTTCAGCGCTTGCTGTGATTTGAGTTGGATCCTGTGGGGCTGTGGAAATCCTGGGTGTTCGGCCACACCCCCAGAACCCAGAGACCTAACATACAGCCCTTGCTAGGTCACATAAGACACGAGACTAACAGGTCTCTGTCTCAAAATGTACCTAAAGCCCCACCCGCTCCCAGTATAAAGAAACCCCTTCCGACATTTTTTGGGAGAGCTTGCTACCATCCGAACCCACCACCATGCCAATAAATCTGTATGTCTTCAGCTCCACGTGTCTCTTTGAACTCTGGACTCTTTGTGTAAGTCAAGACTCGAGCCTGCCCCTGTCTGCGAGATGGGGTGGGGGAGGGAGAGAAGCCTTTTCCTCCTGGCTCTGTGTTCTCTACACTCTAGCGGGCCACGGGACATTTTCTCCTGACAACAGCGCCCGTGCACCATGTCCTGCGTGCCCGTCTCTGCTCTCAGGACCCTGCGGGTCGCCGCCAGCGTGTGAGCTGCTAGACGGAACCATCAACAGAGAGTGCTGAGCTGCGGGTCTGGGATAGCCCTCGGTTCGTAGGCGGTCTACGCTGTTGAGTCCCGCCAGGAAGTGCCACACAGCCCAACAAACGCACCACGCGCCCCCGCCCACGCCACTGCCTGCGATACCCGAGTGCGAGCATTGCCCAAGAGGATCCCACATTAAAACACAGACATATATTCACACGTACATACATACATAGATGTGTGCACAGACACACACACACACACAAGCCCATGTGTCATGGCATGTGGTTTTAATCCCAGGCAGAGACAACTGAAACCTGGGAGCACCAGACAGCCAACCTCACAGAAGTTTCAGACCAATTGAGAGACCCTTTCTCAGAGGTAGGAGCCCGGGCAGTAGTTTGGTTGTTGCAGTTCCTGATACTTACCCATGAAGAAGTGAGTTGGAATCCTTAAGTCCTGTTACAAGAAGTTGGGCGTGGTGGCATGTACCTATAACCCCAGCACTGAACCAATGAACTGATGAGCTTCTAGTTAAGGGAGAGGCCCCACACACAAGTGTTCACACTCACACAAACAAGAATACCACACATACAGCACACATACCGACATGAGTGGCTTCTAAGAAACAATACCCAAGCTTTGTCTCTGGCCTCCATACAGGCAGACACACTTATAGACACCCTTGCACATATATTAACACCCACACACATACAGTTGCATATATTATTTCATATATTTGTGTCTTTTGTCTTGAAATACCACCATATCCCTGAGTTTTGTGCTTTATGGCTGGGCTCTGTGTTCCCACACTTCCTTCTTGGAAGGCCCTTACTTGGGCTGTGATCTTGGGAGTCATTTATACCTCGTAGGCGGCTTCTGGTACATTTAACATAGCCGTTTACTTAAGACATAACTTTCAGCATTTTCCAAATAAGTTTTGACTTATTTTTTCCCCCTTTGACCTATTCAAGTTAGGGTGGGAATTTCGGAATGTGAGGAAAACAGCTTTTAGTCATTATGAATAATTACAGAATAATCCTACAGTCAGAGTCAACCTCAGACCTGTAAGAAAAAGATGAGAGTTTGTCAATATTTTCATTATTATATTTATTTTATTTTATGTGTATGGGTGGTTTGCTTGAATATAGGTCTGTGTCTTTAGAGGGCACTGGATTCTGTAGAACTGGAGTTACAATTATCAGCTGCCCTGTGGGTGCTGGAAATCAGACCTGGGTCTTCTGCAAGAGCAGCTAGTGTGTTTAACTGATGAGCACTTCTCTAGCTCCCAGACCTGTAACTTCATATACAGTACCTCCAACTATCTCTTTAAGATGTAACTGTTACTAGGTGGTGTTGGGTGTATGCCTTTAACCCTAGCACTTGGGAGGCAGAGTTGGGTGAATATCTGTGAGTTTGAGGCAACTTTGGCCTACTGAGTGAGTTC
Source organism: Grammomys surdaster (assembly GCF_004785775.1). Lineage (NCBI taxonomy): Eukaryota > Metazoa > Chordata > Mammalia > Rodentia > Muridae > Grammomys > Grammomys surdaster. The sequence goes on along the minus strand of NW_021604663.1, from coordinate 3,911,600 downwards.
CTGGACAGTTGGGGTAACACAGAAAGAAACACTGTCCTGACCCCCCCACACACACACACAGAGTAACTATTTTGAGGAAGACTGGGTTCAGTTCCCAGCACCTACATCTGTTGGTTCATAACTACCTGTAACTTCAATTCTAGAGGATCTGTCACCATCTTCTGGCCTCTGCAGATACCTGCATACATCTGGTGCACATAAACTCACACACATACACTCATACACATAAATAAATAAATAAATAAATAAATAAATAAATAAATAAATAAATAAATTTAATATTTTTAAGGTGTCATGTGTGGATGATTTACTTAATGTAAAGTACCTTTCCAAACATCTCACTCAGATCCTAGATCATGCCCCAGTCTCAGATGAGGCTGAGCTAGGGGCTGCTGTAGGAAAACACAGCTCACTGTCATAGAGGGGCAGCGAATGAGCCAGAGTCTCAGGACAGGAGTTGCTGTGTAACGTGCATCTAGGTCTCCTGGGCTCTTATGGGTTTCTTGCTTGAACAATTCCTACTCTTGTTCTGTGTATGTATGCTCAGTTTTCTCCTAGAGACCAGCTTCTGCTGGATGCCTATTGCCTGAAAGGCCACTATTTCCATTTACCCTTAAGGCACACCATGCCACCCCTAGATCATGACTGTTGGACCTCAGGAAGCTCAGCTGTTCTTAGACTCCTGCCCCGGTGTCTCAGATCCAGACTCAAAGATGCTGAGCGAGGCTCTGACTATGTATGCTGATCCAATCAGCTGATTCTCAGCCTGACTAGAGAACAGAAGATAGGCCTGGACTCTCCAGATGGACATGCAGTGAATGAGAAGTGAGAAAGGAAAGTGAGTTGCCTCGTTAGGACAATGCTCATTGTAAAATGGCTTCCCTTTGGATGTGGTGAGACTCTTGGGCTTCTAGAAAAGACACCATAGTGTGTGTAAGAAGGCAGCAGTGGTGGTGCCTCAGAGACTTTCCACACAGCGGGCCCCACATACAGGAGAAAGTCTAAGGTTCCAGAGGCTGGAGGCTTTGGCGATGGCAGGCCCCAAAGACACGAGAATGTCCATAGTTCCAAAAGGGTTTATTTTCATAGCGGATGGTAGATGGTCTGGATGTACTCCCCTGAAACTCAGGGCAGACCTGAGTTAAATAGGGAGGGAGAAAGGGAGGAGGGTCTGGGAAAGGCTCTGCCCTCTGGCCTTCATTAGTATGTAAATCTCTCTGGGGCCTGAGGCCTGTAGTCACACCCTCTACCTGTGCACTTTGGGAGGGGCTGTAATGGCCTACGTGACTGAACAATGTAAGTCTATGGAGACTAGATTGTGTATCAGGACCCTGGGTTCTGGGGACGTGGCCAAACACCTGCCGTTTCTCCCTGGGAGTCTCAGGGTTCCAGGCCCATGCCCAGCTGAGAACCAAGATACCCTTACGCAGTCCCACACCATAGATCGACTTCAAAGAAGAGCTGGAGAAGGAAGTTTGAGAAATATTCCTAAATCCATGGTGAAATGACAGGCTAGCTTCAGTCCGCTGTACTTGTGTTTTTGAAGAAATTCTGCCTTCCTCTGTATCAAAGATGCTCCCCAGAGAGTCTCCTACCCGTCAAGGAGACAACCAAATACAGACTTTCTACAATGTTCTGTTATTAGGCAAATAAATGGGGTGGGATGGGATGGGATGGGATGGGATGGGGTGGGGTGGGGTGGGGTGGGGTGGGGTGGGATGGGATGGGATGGGATGGGGTGGGATGGAATGGAATAGATTCCTAGAAAGCACAGGATGGGTTAGGCAGAGATACAATGTTTCTGCCAGCACATGGGCCTCCACTCACCTTTCCCTAACTTGGAACAGACATCACTAATCAATCAAACCTGTTCTTCCTCTGAATTTGCATTTGGCTTCGTCCTCATCATAAACCCCGAGTGCAGAGCAGTTTTCTTAAGTAATTTCAGGGCCAAGCTCAAGCTCACTTACCACCTCTGCTTTGTCAACGCAAATGGCTCTCCATTTTGAGTTTTGACAGAAATGAACCTTCTACCCCCAGACTCCATGGGTACCACGAATAAAACAGGATAGTGGCTAATGTGAATTAAAATAGCATTTCCCACCCAAGGGATTCCTGGTTTTGATTTTTTTTTTTACTTCCTGCAGATCCCAGTTCTTATTTAGTTAAATTTATCAAGTATTTGTTCAGCCTACATTATCTCCTCAGTAATGTCTGTGTTTTCCTTAAAAAGTTTAACCAAATTTAGGGGGAAAGACACTCATGCCCACGTGAGTAAGAAAATGCCCCACCTAAAATGCATATTTTGTCCCACCCTTTTGCGTATTTAGAGTTGGTTACTCCAGTTAACAGCAGAGGAAAGCCCAGGTGTGTCCACTCAATGCTGTGCTTTCCACATTAGAACACTCTGCCCACAGGAAGAGGAAACAAAGTATCAGATGTTAGCCCAGACAGAAGTGGCCACAATGGCTGTTGCCTGGAAGACAGTCTACACCCCAAGAGTGCATCTTCCCCCTCCTGTGAAACCTCCCTTTCTCAGAAACTGACCTCTTTCTGAGCTATAAGTAAGGTTCAGCCATTGTCTCCCTTCTCGAAATCTGAACATAAGTGGCTCCTGCACTTAGCCACATAATGAAACTTGCATATTCTTTTTCCTATTGATTGTATATTTGATTGACTAAAACTATCAAGCCCTCAGAAGGAAAGACTAAACCTCAGACTTCCTTCACAGTTCTTCCCCAGACTGAGAGAGCAAGGTAACTCCAGCTTACCCATCCTCTGCAGCAACCTCCTCCTCCTCCTTTCTCCTGGCCCCAGACTAGATGTCAGAGCATGTCACCCCCACCCCCAACCTCAAGCTGCCCATTTTTGGCTCTTGGCAAGCCTGGTTTGCAGTCTGCCGTTTCACCCTCACAAAGCCACCCACTATCACCTCCTGGGAGGCTTGGGGAGGCTAAAATCTAGAGGGATTGGAGAGGGGAACACAATGCTGGGTGTTCAAAGCTTCACATAAGCACTTCCCTACTGTAATGAGTGTGAGGCTTACTGGGGAATGATGCTGTGGCTGAGGATGTCCTGGACACAGTGACAAAAACAGCCTTTTCCTGGGACACAGGTCTCCCTGGCCCCAAGGTCACCTGCAGGGTGACCCAGACCCAGTCATGCCCTGACATCTAGAACTTCTCGGGCTTCCTCTTTGTTTAGCATTTATCCATCCTGACTTTAATTCAGCAAACCCTGAAGTGCCATGGGTGCTAGCAGGGTGAGTGATAGACAGTCCAGACCAGTGTACAACCACTGTATTTGATAAGTTGAACTACAACGACTGTAATGGCTTCTTTTTTTTTTCATGCTAGATTGGAAAATGAGAACTAAATTTAGACTTAAAAGTGTTTGTGAACGGCCATCTCAAATGGTCTAACTCTGTGGGAAGCACAGCTGTTTGACACTCTCTGGATTTCACTGAGAATGTTTTAGGGTTGCCTTATCATATAGGAAATACTTATCTGTTGACTTGTGACTCCTTTCCAGAAAGCGCTGTTTATCCGCTGGGAATGCTGTAGCTAATGGGAAATAAACTGTGATCTGAGAGGCACAGAACCTTGTTAGCCAGAGCAGAGGGTTTTCTTGGTCTTGCTTTATCTGTGGTCAGATTATTTCTGAGCTAAATTATAGTCAAAAATGGTTTGTACCCTGGTTCACAGTTTGAAAATGACCAGGACAATGCTATTCATATATCTGCCCATGTATTGTTAACAGTACTTACTAAGCACCAGCATCCCTGCTAAGCACACATGTATCCCTTGTTTTATGGACTGGCTGGAAACTTATGCACAGTGAAATCCATCTTTTTTGGTGCACGTTTCTGTAAGTTTTAACAAATGCATGAGACCATGAAACCACAGCTCACAACAAAGCAATTCTGGCACCCTAAATAACCCCTTTTATCTACCTCCTGCCCTCAAACCACCAATTTACTCTCTATTCATGTTTTACAGGACACTATAGACGAGAGATCATATGCACAGTGCGTCTGAGAGTCTTACATGATCTTCCAAACCCCAGGAATTTGCTCTTTCTAATTATGAATGAAATTGCTATAAGGATCCATGCACAAGATCTTGCTGTATAGAAGATATCATTAGGAAAATAAATAAAACATCCAAGCCACAAACTGGGAGAAAATACATCATAATCTGGCAAAAAAATATATATATTTTCATACCAACTCAATGATTAGAAAACAAACAGCCAGTTAAAGTTAGTGAGTAAAATATTTTTAAACTTACTATTATGTGTGTGTGTTTGTATGTGTGTGCATGTGTGTGTTTGTATGTGTGTGTGTGTGTGTCTGTGTGTCGTCTGTCTGTGTGTCACATTCATGCAGTAACCATCGAGGCCAGGAGAGTGTGTGGGATCCCCTGGGACTGAAGTTAAAGAAAGTTGTCAGCTGCCATGTAGGTGATGGGAATTGAACCCAGGTCCTCTGGAAGAGCAGCCAGTGCCTTTATTCACTGAGCTATGTCCCTAGGCCCTAAAATATTGTTTAAAGACATTTTACTAATGAAATTTGGATGGCTAATAAGCATATGAGCAGATACTGGATACGGTTTCTTATTTTTAAGTTAGGACTTGTTTTTATTTTATGCGTATGAGCATTTGCCTACATAAACACGTTGGTTGACTAAGATGCCCTTTGGCAGTATCATGACTCTGGTCTGTTATCAATTCTCTGTTTTGGGTGAGTAGAGTTGTTCACGTCTCCCCAGAAATGGTTTCAGACAACAATATTTCAGGCTCACTGCCAAGCTGCATAGGACGGGATCAGAGCAGCAAATTAAAGGTTTGGAAAATGAGTGTAAGATTCTAGCTGTTGCCTGTGGACATGGGAGAGCCTGGACTCAATCTCAGCCTAACTAGGCTAGTGGACACAGTTCCTGAGAGAATGATAACAGGTCACTGTGGAACCGGCCAGTGGAGGCTGCAGATAGAAAGCTCTGTCCCAGGCTGCACTGCAGTCTGCCAGCTCCCACAAGAACAGACTCCAGCTTCCAGCGGCTTTTCCAGCCCAACATTCCAAAGTCTTCCACAAAATAGCTCAAAAGCCTAAAAGGTGGGTCGGGTTTATCACAGCGGTGGTCCCACTACCTTGATACCAATTTACGTCCTAGTTCGTTGCAATTATTGTGGCAAACCACCTCTGCCAAAAGCAACGGAGGGGGCGAGGGGTTTATTTAGCTCATGGTTCCGTGATACAGTCTGCAAGGAAGTGACGGCAAGCAGGAGCTTGATGCAGCAGCTTGCTTCTCATCCAAATAGATGCACACACACACATGCACTTACCTGCTTGCTTGCCTGTCCTTAGCTGGATTTCTCCACTTGTAAACAGTTTAGACCCGTTCTCAATTTTTGGGTGACTACCTCTTTGGAGGGGGGAGGAGTCAAATGACCCTTTCACAGGAGTTGCCTAAGACCATCACAAAACACAGACATTTCAGACTCATAAAAGTAGTAAAATTACAGTTATGAAGTAGCAACAAAAAATAATTTAATGTTTGGAAGTCAACACAGCATAAGGAACTGTATTAAAGGGCCACAGTATTAGTGAGGTTGAGAACCACTGGTTTAGAGAGACTGGGGGCACGGCTCAGTGGTTAGGAGCACTAGATGCTATTCTAGAGGTCCAGGGCTCCATGTCCAGCACCGACATAGAAGCTCACTCACCACCAGCTGTAACTCCAGCTCCAGGAGAACAGAAGCGGCTTTCTGAAACTTCTGCCATAGCAGGAGCTGAATCCTGATGGCTTCCTGTGAGACCACCATGTCAGCTGAGGAGGAACCCTGCAGAGTGTTCAGGGGTGTGTTTTGTATATAGAAAGCGTTCAATTAGTTGCAGAGGTTTTTACTCAATGAACAGTGTGTTCTTTGGCTTTCTAGGCTCTCAAGTCCACTCACACGTTTGCCTCACGTGCGTTTTACCTCCCGTGTCTTGCATCATGGTGGCAGACAGATATCCGAGCCGTGGTATGGGCTCCTTAGCCTCTCAGAAGCTTCACTCACATGTTTGGATATAATTAAACCCCATTTTTCTGTGCTGCCCCTGTTCCTCCATTTTAAAGAATGTCAACCATATGTCAGTGGAAATCTGATACTCTGTTGACAACCATCGGCTGCTCATTGACTTAAGTTCTGTTCAGTCACCTTTATTCAGTCCAGCTGTTTCAGGGTGCTGGGGGGCACAGATGGATGGGTGTGACTGCCCATGCTTGTCATCCCAACATTTGGGGAGCAGAGGCAGGAAGATCACCATGAATTTGAGGCCAGCTGGAACTCCATAATGAGTTCAAGGCCAACCAGGGTCACACACAAATAGACTCTGTCTTACTATACAAAGCCACCAAAGTCACTTTTTTTTTTGAACATGGGACTAACAGGAATTCAATCTGAATTTCTTTCTTTCTTTCTTTCTTTCTTTCTTTCTTTCTTTCTTTCTTTCTTTCTTCCTTTCTTCCTTTCTTCCTTTCTTCCTTTCTTCCTTTCTTCCTTTCTTTTTTTGGCAGTAAAAATAGTATCCTATTTCTCCCCTCACATGCCCACCCCCGACAACCCCCAGTACACTTTTCCCCTCTCATCCGCATAGCAATGCTGCAATCAGAAAAAAATAAGTCTTGGGGGGGCAGGAATAAGAGGGGGAAGGGAGATGGGTAAAAACAGTCAAATCACAACAGGAATTTCTCCTAACAGGTTCCTTCTCCTTAGTCATCCTCTTTGCCGTCATCGTCCGGTTCTCGTTTTTTGCTTCTGACTCCCTTCTTTATCACCGGTGTCTTCTTCATTTCTCTCATCATCCACTTCTCTGTCATTGTATCCTTCTTCATCCTCTTCCTCCTCCTCTCCACTCACATCCTCTTCCTCCCCTTCTTCCTTCTCATCCTCTTCCTCTTCCGCTAGCTGGGCATATTCATCATACTCCTCCTCATCCTCATCTTCCTCGTCATCCTCCTCCACATTGCCCTCAACACCAGAGCCAGGGCCCCCTTGTTGTCCCTGTCATAGCTGTCACGGTACATGACCTGGGGCAGGAACTTGAATGTGTTTTCTCGGTAGGCGTTCAGGTTAGTCACCTCACAGTTAAACGGGTCTAGGCTCTTGAGATTCTCTAACTTCTTCAGCGGCTCGATTGTGCTGAGATCTTTTATCTTGTTGCCACTTAAATTTAGGTGCTTAAGGTTCCAACATTTCTCTGCCAATACTTCCAGGTCCCCTGAGATTCTGTTTTCACTTAATTCAAGCTTCTTGAGTTTGTTTAACTTTGGGTAAGTTCGAAATGCAGGTGAGGCCTATGGTGATTGTACTTAGGAATTCCAGTTCTTCAAACTCATCTGTGAGGCCTTCGATTTTGCCTTCAGTTGACTTACAGTTATCCAGAACCAGCTCGTTCACTTCAGAGGGCGTCCTATTCTGCAGCTCTAAATAGATGTCTGTCCATCTCCCTCTCTCGCGCTCTCTCTTTCTGCAGAAGATCCTGCGCCAGCGGAATTCAATCAATCCAGTCTGAATTTCCAACCTCACTAATTTTTGGTCACTTGGGCCAATGGGAACAGTCCTTAACCTGCAAGTTGTCCATATGAGGAATTCTTCGTCCCTAGTTTCGGCTACGATAACTAGACAAACAAATGTGGCCATCTCCCCTGAGAGGCCACGCACAGTCTCTAAGATCAACACATGAACAGCTGTCATTCATACAAACTCTTTAAATTTCCTTGTTTCCTGCTATAAAATTTTGTAAAAAATTTGACCTATTTGCCAAAATAAAATTTATTTATTTAAGACAGAAATTACAAACTTTTCTGTGTCTCTGTTAAAAAGCTGCATGGCTTGTTGAATGGCTTCTGGGGACCCACCCCTTCCTGGGTGCTGCTAATACAACATTTTAGACAGTAAACATTTCTCAGTGAGGTCTGAGAACTACGGTTGCTGTTTTAGGTGTATCCATGCAGTGGTCTTGCCTTTGCATATTCGTAAAAGCTGTTGAAGAACATGTAGACTGAGCCACCATGATCATTCATATAACACTGTGCGTAGTCTGCACAGTAAGCAAGAATGCAAAAACAAAGTAAATAGATCTGTTTTAAAAGGAATTTTTGAGGGGTCTAGTCTCTTGTTTAGTGCTAATTAATAAACCTGTCATCAAATTTGGAATGTAATTGAAGTATCCATTTGTATATTTACTGGGAGATGAGAAGTACACTCATTAAACACACCAAATTACACAAATGTCTCCACGTCATCTACTGCACACTTGCCCTGTTGATCAGGTGGCAAGCAAGACCTGTCAGCAGGAGCTCTAGACGGTACGTGGGCTGCTCTAAACCCAGGCATCATGAGGAAAACTACAACTACCATCAGCTCTTGTCTTTCTTCTTTTGGAAGAAGAAAAAAAGTTAGATCTGACAGACCTGGAATCCTTTTAGAGACTGATGGTTTGTATAAATTCAGCCCAGGGAGTGGCACTATTAGAAGGTGTGGCCCTGTTGGAGTAGGTGTGTCACTGTGGGTGTGGGCTTTAAGACTCTCGCCCTAGCTGCCTGGAAGTCAGTCTTAGCATCCTTCAGATGAAGATGTAGAACTCTCAGCTCCTCCTGCACCATGCCTGCCTGGACACTGCCATGCTTCTGCCTTGATGATAATGGACTGAACCTCTGAAACTATAAGTCAGCCCCAATTAAATGTTGTCCTTATGAGAGTTGCCTTGGTCATGATGTTTACAGCGGTAAAACCCTAACTAAGACATTGGAGACTGTAGGAGGTAAGAGAAAAATAGAGCAGTTCTTGCCTCTGACATGCTTCCATCCCTTTTGTCTTGGGTTTATAGCTGTAAAAGATGAGCTGTAGGAAGGCCCGTGGTGTCCAGAGCTCTCTCCTGTGACATTACTAGTTTCATCAATGAATGGACTCGGGATAACATTTTCAATTTTTCTGATTCTCTTTGTCATCAGAAGTTAGGTGTGCTGATCAGCTGGTGTCCACTGAGGCATTGCCCACACTCCCTTTCCTGATGAGGGGATTATGCATAAGTGTTGCACTAGGTCCTTCACTACTCTGGCTTCTGTATAACCTCAGAGAACAGATCTGCCTATCAGGTGTGTGTGTGTGTGTGTGTGTGTGTGTGTATGTTTGTGTGTGTGTTTGTGTGTGTGTGTACCATCAGCACTCTCCTCTTGCATCTGAGATGGATGAAGCTCCTCGATCCCTCAGCTCCTGTAGCTGTGTAAAGAGCCAGGCACATGAGAAATCTGTCCTTTGAGGATTCAGGATGCCAATAATTGCGGGGTGCCAATGAATACTTAGCCACAATTTATAAAGAAGTGTTATCTCTCCACCCAGGCTAGGCTGCAAGGCCATGCATCTGATGCTCCTGTGGCTACTGGAAGATACCAGAGCTTACACACACATAATAAAACATAGCCCATTATGTGAAGGTTCCAAAAAGCATAAGCTGAACCCCTGGGCCCAGCCTACCCTGGGACAGTACACCACACAACATTACAATTAACTCAGTTCCTGGTAGCTATTGTGCGTACATTAGTTGTAAATTGGCTTCTGAAACTTAATCCTGATAAAACTCTTAGAGAAGAATTCACAAGCCTCCTCATTTCTTAGATGCTTCTTGTGACAGTGCTGTAAGAGAGGTGACATAAGTGGGAAGCAGTGAGTGACTTGGGAAGGAGGTGAGGACGACCAGAAGCCAGTGGTCAGTGGATTGAGGATCAGGATCAGAACACTGAGGGGGTAGACGGGGTGGACATAGGGCTTTGATAAATGAGTCTATAGTGTAGGGCCCTGTGTTTGAGTCTTCTCATCATCCCTCAAGAAAAGCCAGACAAGGATGGATGTCTCTTTCATTATCCTTGGCTTTTAGGCTATGTCCTTGACTGTTCTTGTCTCTGGGCCACATGATTCTCTACACTTATAAATTTTATACTTGTACGTAGAGCCCAGTGTTTATGGCTGGGTGAAGGGAAGCACTTACTTCATCCTCACCTTAATTCCTCTGCTTATATCATTTATTTTGACCTGAGAAGCCTTCAAGCTGGCTGCCAACATTGTATTCTACGTATTAATTATTACTAAAAAAAAATGCTGAAATACTCCTAGGAAGAGACTCACAAGAGACTGAAATGTCCAAGTTTTGAATATAATTCTGTTCTTAACAAACCAAATGACAAACAATTCTTTTTTCCCCAGAAACTCCTTTTAGAAAGCATGAAAGTTGTATTTCACAACAAAATCTGTGCTGGACAAAGCTCTTTTGTTCTTGTTCGCTTTGATTGATTTGGAGAAATCTGGCCAAGTTTTGTATAGTCTTACAGACTGACAATGATTTACTCAGGCACTAATTACCTCAGAGGCTTGGTGTGGAGCTAGCTGGAGGGGCTCTGTTCACCACTGCAGCTGGAGGAATTGTAGTTGTTGCTGGTGTCTCCTGTTGTTGTAAAGTCCTGAACACAGAACACTTATTGTCTTAGTTACTGTTCTATTGTTGTGATAAGACCATGACCAAAGCAATGTATAGAACAAAGAGTTTATTAGTGTCCCAGCCTACCCTGGGACATTACGCCACACAACATTACAATTAACAGAGAGCTCACACTACAGAGGGTGAGCCCACGACTATCAGGGCAGGCAACATTGTAGCAGACAGGCAGGCATGGTGATGGAGCAGTAGCTGAGAGCACATGGTTCTGCTTTCTGTCAGCAAGTCCATTCATTTCCACTGTAATCACCTTTCAGAGATGTCAGACCATCAATTTCCCCGCCATTTTCATTCCCATTCTTCCTGATGTCTGATATGACAGCAGCACAATAGTAAACTGCATTTTATCTGTGTGTATTTGATTCTGTTCAATGCTGTTTGCTTCCTTATCCTACAGACAAAAACAAAAAGATGTTTTTGGAAACTGTGTCTCAATTCTAAAAGTAAGTTTTTGCGAAACAGTCTCAGATTCAATCTGGAATAACTTTTTTATTTTAGAGTATTGATGAAAATGTTTTTGGCTTCTGAACAGGCATGCATTCTCTGCTGAGTATTTACTTGAATGTTCTTGTTTAAGTCAACATAATTACATTTTTATTTGGTTTACTTCAACTCAGCTATAAGATGTTATTCTGCTAATAGTTGTTAGGACCTGGACTCATGTATAGCAATCTGCTAGGCGTTTGAGGCATGATCTCTAATTTTGAAAACTAGCAGCCTGGTTGGAAAAAAATAGAGGAATTCTAAGCTAATTTGTGAGCCAAATGTATTATTCTGGGAAAGCCGGGGATGAGGCTATTATACCATAATCCCCTCCCACACTATGGCAGACATTACCAATCATTGCTGTATGATCTCTGTGGCCAGGGTGGTCCTGGATTCATTTTCATCAGTCACTACCAATTGATCAGGATCAGCATGCCAACTAAGTCTCACAGCCACCTCTGAGATAGATTGCATAACTAACTTCTCAAAGGGCTTCCAAGTTGAAGAATTCTGTTTGGGTCTGTGCCGGCAGGCTTTGTGCTTAGAAACTAAAGTAGTTTGGTAATTACAAGATCTGTTACTTGAGAATGAATTCAAGCCACATGACTCTTCAGCAGATTTTTTTTTCAATCAACTCACATCATGAACTCATATAGTACTGTGAAGAAGCATTTGGGAGATTAACCAGAAAGTTCTAAAATCTCTAATTTAGATAAATCAGTAAACTGAGGAGAGCCAGAAGAATAAGATTTCACTGTAGTCTGCCACTAAGTAAGGATGCGATCTTGGTCAGTAACCAACTTCTTTGGGAATTTGAACTTCATCGTGAGGACAGAGAGAGAGAGTATAACATTTTAATAAGTTTCCCATAATTATCCAAGCCATCAAACTGGTATCAGTGACGGATGAAAGCACAGTGGTTTTGCTCTCATTTGATGGTTGCAGTCTGATTCTGGACCCTTACCTCAGTCTTGGGGAAAGTCCTGGAGTACCTGCAAGGGTCATGTGACCAAAGGACTGAATCTGGAAACGCCCAAGAGAAGAGACTTGTTGACCCTCTCTCAGCTGAACAGACACACAATAAAGAATGTGAATCAGTTGTATCTGACTCAACATAGTTGCGCTGGGCTCTGGTAAGACAAGAGTCTAGGTGGGGTGCAGCTCAGTGTTGGATCTTAGTGTAGAGGAAGCACTGAATTCCATTCCCAGTGCTGCCTTAATAAAATAAAATAACATGCACTGCAGATTAGTTCTCTTGGGAGAATTTCGAAGCAGAGAAAGCAAGGGTGCTTTGTTATGGTTGAGACTTCTTGCTTCCCGCCCTCTCATGACAGCCTATTTTGTGAACTTCTGTGCAGCCCACACGATTATTTTCACAATGCTTTGTCCTCAGTAGCAGGAGACAGTGTGCGGTTGCTTCTGTATATATACAACGAGGAATGAATAACCATCTGATGAGCTCAGAGGCCAGATTCTTAACTTCAGTCTGGTTTTAGTGTTTTGACGTTTTCTTCCCGACACCAGCTCAGTTACACATTAAGAGCTCTTCAAGGCCTGAGTTTATTGTTGCTGCCATGAGAATGGCTGGCAGGAACCTGCACATCGTCAGTGAAACATCCAGCCACGAAGCTTACCGTCTGGCTAACACATATTTCAAACTGGTGCCTGTAAGGTGAGGCTGGTTTTGACCATGGAGATAGGGAGTATGGTGATACCTGTCATCTGGGCATCATATTGGGTCTGGAGTGATGTGTGCTGGGCTGTGCTGGAGAAACCTGGGAGACCTTCACATGGTCCCCACCCAGACAGCTTAGGGTTCCCACCTGCTGGAGATATGCAAAGATAAAAGACAAGTGAAATCAGTTAGCACATCCCTACCTTGTGATGGCTCACTCCTGGGTAACTATGGAATTCTGGAAAGTCCATTCTGTGATCAATTTTCATAACGAGTTTTCTCAGTTCAAGGGTGTTGAAGGTTCTGGATCAGCTGTGGGTGATCTAGACTTTATCATGGTACTGGTAAAAAGCAAAGGACCTTACAGATGAATAGACTTGGCCAAGATAGGACAACACTGGAATCCATTATTGTCAACTTTAACCCAAGCTACAGCCGATAAACAGAAGTATTAACATTTCTTTGCAGTTAGAAGATTCTTTAAAATGGGAAGGTGAAAGGCAACCAGAACTCATAGGTCCCTAGCTATAGTGAGGGTGTTCTAAAGCCCCTTAATATTCTTGTCTGATTCCTCAGTTACGTTTCACATCTGCCTGGTTTGTAGATTTGTCTCCTAAATGGCTATTTCTACCCACTAGGCATGAATGGGCCTGTCCTTTCTGAGTTTTGTACAATGGAAGACAGTTCTGGAGCCTGCAAATAGGAAACATGCCTTCCTGAACCACCTCAGACTTGCACGTGAGAGACTGCAAGAGGGTCCTGGAGACTCACATGTGTTTCTTGCTGCTCCTGCTCCTGGGCCCCTGCTTGTCCTGAAGAGTCAAGTCACATCAACCCCTCCTCCTCCTGCCCCTCCTCCCTTTCTTCCTGTCTCTCCTCTTCTCCTTTCCCCTCCTTCCCATCACCCTCCCCTCCTCCTTCTCCTCCTCTTCCCCTCCCTCTCCTTCTTCTCCCCTCCTCCCCCTCCTCCATCATCCTCCCCTCCTCCTCCCCTTTCCCCCCTCTCTCCTCCTCCCTCCTCCCCATCCTCTCCTTCCCCTCCTTCTTCTCCTTCTCTTCTTTCCCCCTCCCCCTTCTCCCCCTCTTCTCCTTCCTCCTTCTCCTCCCTTGCCTTTATGGCTTCAGGTGCTTTGCTGATTTCATTTATCCCCATGATTATTCATCTGTCTTCCCCTCAGAAACAAAAACAACTTGGGGAAGAAAGAATTTATTTGGTTTGATGAACCAACAGTATATCACTGAGGGAAGCCAGCAGAGGCATTCATAGCAGGAACCCGGATGGGCGAACTGCATCAGGGACCATGGGGAATGCTTTCTGCTGTCTTGCTCCCAGATCACATTTAGCTAACCAGATCACATACACACACACACACTCATTTGACATGATGTGTGTGTGTATGTATGTATGTATGTATGTGTATGTGTGTATGTATCCCAAGACCACTTGCCCAGGGGTAGCACCATACACAGTGTGCTAGGTCATCCCATATCAATCAGCAATAAAAAAAATAATCACTCCAATATGCCCACAGGCCAATCTGATAAAGGCAGTTCCTCAGTTCCTCAACCCCTCTTTCCAAGTTGGCTACCAAGATTAGCCATCATACTATGGGATACACATTGTTATGGTGTTGAAGGGTTTGGAGGAGAAGTGGGAATGGACTTTGCAATATGCAGAAGGCTATCCACTACAGAGAAACAAGACTATCCACTACAGAGAGGCAAGGCTATCCACTACAGAGAAACAAGATTATCCACTACAGAGAGTCAAGGCTATCCACTACAGAGAAACAAGACTATCCATTACAGAGAGTCAAGGCTATCCACTACAGAGAGTCAAGGCTATCCATTACAGAGTGTCAAGGCTATCCACTACAGGGAGTCAAGGCTATCCACTACAGAGAGTCAAGGCTATCCATTACAGAGAGTCAAGGCTATCAACTACAGACAGTCTTGTTGAGGTTTACTGTCCTTAGCAGGAATCATTTTGTCAGTTCAAGTAGGCCACTGATGTCATTAGGAGACGGACACTCTCTTGAAGTGCAAGGTCTATTTCTTACATTATTGCAGGACTCAAAGGAGAAGATGGCTACAAGGAATCCTTGGGATGATAACAGATTTATAACGTGGCCATAGCCCACTAAGTACCACTTCCGATGGCATCTTATTCACTGAAGCCTGTCCTGAACTACGCTCACACAACACTGAAGCAGTTGGGCTGCTATGTAGCCATTTGGGCTAGTTGTTTTACACAGTTTAGAGCTCTAGGCTCAGTCATTCGTCAGAACAGGTCCTTTCAGCTCACCTCTTTGCTATGGCATCCACAAATAACGTAACCCTGAGGCACTGGAAATGCTATACAAGTGGCCCTGGGCCAAGAGCTAGCTGGAGTGAGGAGACACGGGTGGTAGTTCAGGCATGTAGTGGGAAAAGAGATAATTTCCTTTAGATTCTCTGAGAGATCAGGAGGCTGAGACATAGCTGGACTTGCAGCTGAAAGTTGGAAGCAAGCTCCAATAAAGGAAGTTAACACATAAGAGTCCAGGATCAGGTGATCAGATCTCCAGAGTGTTCACAAGCTTCAGTGAGCATAAGCCATCCCAGAGGTCAACCCAAGTTTAGAGTCAGCCATGCTACACTCCACAGGCATCTACAGAGCTACGCCATCAGTGACATCATCACTACCCATGGCTGGATTCCAGACACCAGTAAGAGAACTGTTGACATCTGTCCAAATGCAGATACTTGACATGTAGCCCTTGGTTCCACTCAGAACTCAACAACTGCTTTCTAAATGCCCACCAAAGAGCAGGGACTATGTTTCCAACTCAAAGAAAAACACAGCTTTGTGCTTGTCCCTGTGAGCTTTGAGAGCATGAAATGGTTCTTTACTAGAACAAATCTGTCTCCTGGGAACATCTGACAATCACTCCAGCTGTCATTTCTGAGAAAGTGCAAGCAAAGGGCGTGTAGCTAGCAGAGGTCCAGAGTGCTGCTAAGTACCTTGCAAGCCTAGGAAAACATCCCTAGCAAAGAAATATCTAGCCCAGTATATCAGCAGTTACAGAGATTGAGAAATGGAATCCACATGTCTACATGTAGGGACAATTAAATGTTGTATATTATAGTATCAGACTTCTCAAGATGCTCTGGTGTTTCTGAGGTGGACTCCAGAGGGCACAGGGAAGGAGCCCAGAGAAGGCTTGAAGGAAGAGAAGGTATTACTCTGGCCAATGAAGCAACAGTGGAGAGCAGTGAAGCAAGGCCAGGGCAGGGAATGTTGCAGCCTCTGAGGCCCTGGAAGGCTGTCTAGTGTTTAGTATATGGTTTTACTCAGTTACAATACCCATCCTTTGCATAACCACATGAAAAGATAATTATACATCAGCCTTGACCACAAAGAGGTCACGATGTGAATGTTCAGTCCTACCTCCAGATCAAGACAATCTCTCTGGTCAAGGTCCTACATGAACATGTTATTGAGAACATGTCAATGGCAGTCACGCTCAGTGTTAACTCCAAAGTGTCGCGTCTGATTCTGAGATCAAGGGAAGGAAATCAGCTTGTCCCCCCTGAGGTCTGAACTGAGTATAGGGAGGTTAAAATCCTACATGCCATGTGTCCTCTTCAAGAGAAGCCTGAGGTGCCGGAGCCTGTGAGCACTCAGGGCACTCAGCTGAAGGCCTTGCCTTTTCACACAGGTGTGTCACAGGCTGCTAACATTTCCTCTCACCCTGGGCCTGTTACTCAGAAGTGAGCTCAGCCAGCCAGGGATTTAACAATATTAACAGAGGGTCAGTGTTTGTGATCACAGGATAAACTACATCAAGAGTTACTTAAAATTCTGGTTGGTATGGCAAAGAGATTTTCCTGAGACCCTGGCGTTCTAACCTCCTTCTATGGCGTGACAGGGTTCCAGGGACATAATGTGCTTGGTAAAAGATCAAACCATTACAAAAACAACAACATGAAAGCTCAGAGCCTCCGACAAGGCGGGCTTCTTGTCAGAGCACAGCTCCGCTTGCAGAAGTGCTGATGTGCATTTTTGCAGAGTCCTATAAAATTGTGGCGAGAAAGGGAAATTTGTGTTGGGTGTCTTCCACTTGTCAGCTGAGTTTCCATTACCCTGCTCGCCGGACTCTCTGGAGATCGGCTGGATGACTGTGGCAAGAACCAAGCTGGGAACTCACATCCAAGTATGGAAGGTTGCCAGGAAGGTGGCTGAGACAGGGGGCCGTGAGAGAGGACATCCGTGTGACATGGCCCCAGTCACTGGATACACCTGCAGAAGACATGACAGATGGGAGGGGTAACAGCAGAGGCCACTCCTACCCCATCAGTTGAGAAGAAAATAAATCCATCTAAGGGCAGGAATGACCAGCCACTCAGGACCATGGGAGCCTCAGAATGTTTACACAGTAGAGCTTCTAGAGGATTCCCTAAGAAAGGAAGTGCATATCCCCTGATGTAGTGATGTGCTTGCCCTTGGAGCCTGGTCATAAGCCTGAGATGAAAGGATGCTTATGTAAGACTGGAAAGTGTGTCCCGTGATGAGGAAACATGGGACTGTTATCTTTTAAACGACAGCCTCAGCATTCTTTAACAATTAGCATCATTTTTAGTTTGTGGCCCGTGTTCTAGGAAGAAAAGGAGAGAGGGGGAGGGGAAGGGAGAGAGAGAGAGAGAGAGAGAGAGAGAGAGAGAGAGAGAGAGAGAGAGAGAGAGAGAGAGGATGTAGGAGGGTCTAGGGCTGCTCTGCCAGCCTGGTGATGCCCTGGGAAAATGTACTTGTAGACTTGATCCACGTAGTGCTTCAGGGTTCTGGTTCCCAGGATTAAACTGTCAGAAAGCCATTTCCTTTCTCTCCCATGTAGATGTGACACTCTTATAATCTACACCGGGGTACCTTTCTGTCACATCTATGAGGACACTGCAATGTACCTGGATGGCCATCGTCTGCATTCCTTCCCTGGTTGAATTCTTGAATCCCCAGGTTCCTGCAGTTGCTGGAAACTGTCTGAAATGCACACTGGACATTCATGGAGATGACAGAAGTCACTGGCCTGAGAGGTGAATCAAGAGTCACCAAGGGGAGGTGTCTGCCCACTGTCAGCCTTGTGCACATGAGTGACCGGGTGTTGCTGTGTTTGTTTGTGTGCAAGTGGTGTGGTGTCTAGGTGGAGTCTGGGCAAGGCTGACAGCCACTGTGTCACAGTCAGCTGAGGAGCAAGTCGTAGCAAATCTGAGGAAGACGCTGCAGCAGGGAGCAGTGTGCATAAAAGAAGGGTACCGCTGTTGGGTCCTGGGGGGGCCAGGGATGCCTGGTGAAGGCGGAGCCCTGGACTTTTGTGTTCTGCCTATGCTCAGTGTTGAGCAGGGCACTTAACCCTCACACTAATGCCCGTTTCCCTTACAACCAGGAACTGGAACTCAGACACACCAGGAAAGAACTGCAAAGTGAGGGCAGAGGAGAGGGCTGGCCTTCAAGTCTGGGGAAGGCAGAGCGAGTCTGGAAAGAAGCCTTGGGCTTTGGGTGGTGATGTGGAAGCTGTAGGAAGATTCCAACAGTTGGGATCTTTTGTTAAATAGTAAACTTTATTAAAATTTTCTACATGGCTGATTATTCCCATACTGTTGTGTCTCTTCACATTTCACTACACTGTAGAAAGAACACTGAGTCTGGAGTCAGAAAAACATAATCAGGACCAAGCCCAAGTCTATGAGAACTCAAGGAAGGTCTTTTTTTTTTTTTTTTTTTTTTTTTTTACTTTTTTTTATCCTTTCTGCACTTCGCTCATGGAATTCAAGGGGCCAAGTATAGTGTATCCTTTGTTTATATTATTTACCTTTTATAATCTATAGAAGAAATAATAATAATAATAATAATAATAAAACAAGAGAAAACAAAACCCACAACCCTCATCAGTCTAACTCGCGAGTGTCTTTTCTCCTTCATAAAAACTCTATGAGCCCATTGCTCTTTTGCTGATCTTACCAGGTACATGTTTATTATTATTTACACCGTGTGTACTAAAATAGAAGACTTAAAGGTACTGACTGTGTTAGCACTTCGATAAACCCAGTGTCCATTAGGTACGACATACATATAGTAAGCGTTTGTTCTTTGATCATAAATAGCTATATAAATGACGTGGCGAGTTTATAACGTTGCTCTAATAACATAGCAAAAGGAATGTGAAGTAGCAAGGATCTTTTTAAATGCTGTCTAGGAAAAGCTAAAGGTCGGATAGCCAGTCCTGATTGCACATAACAGGAAATAGTGGCTCTAAGAAGTTACCTGATTTACAGTGCATTGCACAGTTGCTTGGCAGAACAGGGGACTAGAACTTATGTCTCCTGACCAGCAACAGGGCTTTTCCTCACCGTCCTAGGCAACTGTTCTTCCAGACTATGCCAGATTCTCAGGATCGCATTTCTGGCAGGTTCCACCAGCCTCAGCCCTGTGAACGGTACAACAGCTGCCCCCTCCCCCACAGGTGTGTTACTTCTTTGTAAACTCCTATGTTCAGAGTCCTGTAAAACATTCTTATACTGAAAATGAAGTGCTGAAATACAACAGGATAAAAACATGTTTTAACTTTGAAAAATATGTTTAATTGGCAAAACCCATATTATAGTAGAAATTCAATTGCAGAAATATATCAGTGGTATGGTCTACATATAAAGGGGTTAATACTTGGGAAAATTAGTTTCCTCTAGAAACACAACTAATGCTTATACTTAGTTGGAAATCCTAGCTGTTGGGTGTTAGCAGTCAAAGAAAACATGATTTCTTGTTGTTTGATGCACAAAGATTTGGGGTAGGGGTGCTACCAGATCCTGGCAACCAAGATGATGTAATGAAAACAAACACCTTCATTTCAAGAGTCATTTTCTCTTGAGTTTCAACTCAAGCAAGTTGGTCAGTGATTATAGAAAATTTAACTACACCTCAGACTCAACTTCACCCCAGGCTTGACTTGTGACAGTATTGATGCAACATATGGTAGTCCTGTCCCTTCAAACACTGGACAATGGTTCTTTGATTGGAAGTGAGAGAGAGGGGCCCATGGACCCATATGGTCAGTGAGCACCGGGAATCGTCTTCCCAACATGTGTGTAGATGCTTATGATGCTTAATATTGTCAACCTGATGAGATTTAGACTCACCATGGAAAATGAATCTCTGAACATACCTGTGTGGAAATTTCTAGACTGGATTAATTTAGGTGGGAAGATGAACACTAATTTTGGCTGGCACTGTTCTTTGGGCTTGGATCATAGTCTGTACGAAAAGGATAAAGGAAGGGTGAGCACAGCAACTTCCCCTCCTTCTCCTCCTCCTCCTCCTCCTCTTCCTCCTCCCCCTCCTCCCCCTCTCTCTCTCTCTCTCTCTCTCTCTCTCTCTCTCTCTCCTACTCCTACTTTCTTTTCTCTCTGCAGATACAGGGTGACTAACAGTCTCAAGCTCCTCACCCCAACTTCTCATCCATGACAGATTGTACCCTCAAACTGTGAACCAGAATAAACCCTTTCTTCCTTAAGATGTTTTGTAAGCAATTTGCCATGATAACAAGAAAAATAACTACCACCATGCTGTTGGAGTGCATAAAACACAAATTTTATTGCTCTTGCAGTTGCCTCATTGCTGGCTCCATGGATATCAAGACAGCGGGAAATGGAGATACACAGACAAACATCCTTACACTGTAGTGTGTGTTCTAATGTTGGGAATCACAGTAAAGCCCTCACCTCATCTCTTTAAATCAAGTCACCTGTTCATCCTAGCTCTCATTTTAAAATATGTGGGGTCTTTCTTAGAGCTCTTTGCACTATGGAGAGAAAGAATCTCTGGGTCACCCTTGTCACACCGGTTTTGAAGGCATACAGAATCTCAATATTTCTGTGTTTTATTCTAAAAGGAGACTTGGATGCTATAACTATCAGATTTTTTTTTGATGTTGATCAGTACTTTTTCCTGTCACCCACCAACATCCAGTTGCCTCAAATGTGCTCAAAAGAATGGGTACCAAATTGGTAGCGAGGCAAATAAGAACTGGTATTAGTTAGAAGCAATCTCGGAATGTAATTCTACCTAATGGCATCCATTTATGTTTGTAGGGTTGGGCAAGATAAATACGAGAGGTTGTAAGTTAGTACAAGCTCTTTTGCTGAGAACACTGGCCCTGCTGTGACTTTGATCTTGAAGAGGATGTTAACCCATGAGTTGAGCCACTTCTACATACTGAGGTTAACCTTGATCATCAACTTGATTGATACATCTGGGAACTTAGTAAAGTACACTTTTAGGGGAATATCTGAAGTCATTCTGAGAGCTAGTCAATGAGGGAGAAAGGCTGTTACCATCCAATAGGCTGAGATCCCAGACAGGACAAGAGGGATGCAGGAGGAAACTACAAGCACGGGGATTCTATTCTGTTTCCAGGCTATTACGAGGTGCCAGCCTTAGCCATATGTCCCTACTGACAGGATGTTCACACAGGAGCACAGGTACAAAGGAACCTCTCCATCATGGGTCGTAACCCTTGAAACCATGAACCAAACTAAGTCTATCTTTGTTTTTCATTGTTTCTCTTAGAGTTGTGTCTGATTAGCATCCACATTAAGGAGCTAAAAGAGGATGGAAGGAGTGATATGTGGTTGCTGAGCAACAAGAAAGGGTAACAAATTGCTTGAGAAGAGTCTAGCAGTCTGTCGCCAAAAGTCACCAGGAAGAACTAACAAAGGAACGCATGTCATTGAGAAATGTCCCACAGGGTCCCAGGTATTTGAACACTTGGTCCCCAGTTGGGGTATCTGTTTAGGGGACGGTCAGATGATGCAGCCATCCTAAAGGAAGGCCTGGAAGCAGGCTTTGAGATTTAAAGTCTCCCGCCATTCCCCTCCCACTCTCTACTTCATGCCTGGGGTCAAGATGTGAGCTCTCAACTTCCTGCTTCTGCTACCACACCCACAATTTGCTGCTCTGCCTCTGCCTCGCCAAGATGGACTTGTATCCCTCTGAAACCAGAAAGATAAATAAACCCTTCCATTTACAAGCTACCCAGGTCATGGGGTTTTATCCCAGCAACAGAAAAGTAGCCAATACACTACGCCAAGCAGATTCTTTTTACTATGGTTTACTACATTTGTTTATTGCTGAGGGAGGGGCACACATGTTACATCATGGGGAGCCAGAGTGCAACTCAGTTGGATCACCTTTCTCCTGCAGGACTGTGGGTCCCAGAGATAAAACTCAGGTCATCAGGAGTGGTGACAGGTGCCTTGACATGCTGAGCCATCTTCTTAGATCACAGATAATTTTTACCAAATGCTATATGTCTACTTTAGTGTTTGAACTCACACTCATGGTGTTTATGCTTAAAGATACAGTATTTTTCTGAAACACCGCTCGCTCCCTCTCTTTCTGGGAATGGCCACCAGGAACATCTGCTCCTGCACATAGATGCATTTTCAGGCATGGAAGGAAGGTTGTCTTGGATATCATTCAACAGCAGGAAAATAGAAAGTGATCTCCTGCTGGGAGAATGCTTCTGTCCTCATGCAAGGACCTCCCTGAGGTCCCGCTCACCATCTGATCTTCTCTTTTATGTCAGGATTTTGGACAAATGGTCCAGGTCAGCAGTATGAAAGTCATACTCTGTGGAAAGCCGAGTTGGAAGATGGTTGGGTCCCGGTGCCTTGTTAAATCAAACAAATGTTCTGAGCAGTTGAGCTACCCTTGGAGACCGTGTGTTTACATGCCTAACTTCCAACAACAAAGGAAACTGGAGCTCATTACTGTGGAAGTCCGTGCCACACGGCAGGCAACAGCTTAGATCCACGGCTTCCTGTTTCTTCCCACTTCCCTCAGCGTGGACCCTCCTCATTTCCAATTTCCTGGACCCTGGTAGATCTTGATCTTCCCAATGGCAATCTACCAGTGCCACCAGATGTTCCCCAGCCTCTCTAGTGGGGTATGCCGTTTGTCACCTGACACCTCCAGCGCTTATCTCAGAGAAGAACCACATTCTCTTCTTCCAGCTGTAAAGCTGACCTCTAAGGCCCAACAGAATCACAGGACACATTTTTTTTTGAACAGGGATCAAAGAAAGGCAGCAGGAAACCCAGGTTTTACTCCTCCTGGAGCCACTGGGTTCAGTGTTTTTCCTATTTGGAGACTATCGTTCTACATAGACAACACTGCCAATGCAGATGTGACCCCACCCCCACCCCCATTAGACTAAATCTTACTGTAAATGCCCCCCCACCACACACACATCCATGTGTTATAGATTGGCCTCTGAGGTTGGAAGGATAGACTGACTCTTCAAGAGGTGCTATCCTAGTCAGAGGTGTTTAAGCCATAGGAGACATGCTTTTAAAGGGGACTTGTGGTCTCCAACACAGAAGCAGGTACTCTGAGCCCAGGCACACCAGGCTTGGGCCTTAGAAATAAGTAAACAGGGCCAAAGCTTCTGAATGTCTAATGTCTAGACATCTTCTGGAAAAATTGGTAAGGCATTTATTTCAGAACACAGAATAGAACAGCTTCTTGGCACAGGACAGGGTTAAAGCAGTTTGTATGTTCTCAGCAGCAGGTGCTGCTCCTGGCACTGTGGGCAGTGTGGGGAAAAACCCCTCTGACTTTGAAGGTAGCTAAGTGGTTCCAGGGTTGGTGTAGCTTCTCTTCAAACTTTTTTTTTCAGGGATCCAGGGAGGATCTCTTAGATGAGTGTTACCACAGCCTTCCTGTGAGCTCCAGGACCCACCCATGCTCAGCCCAGCACAGCAGGTCCACAACCAGCTCCAGCCACCTTGCCAAGGGCTTGCTCTGTGAAGCCACACTTCTGGTGTGGCTCAAAGGAGCCCTCATCTGATGCCAGATTCCGGCATGAACTGATCTAGCCCTGCTTTCCCCAAAACAAGCATGCTGTGTTAGCTAGTTATTTTGCCAACCTAAAACAGGCTTGAGTCACCTGGTGTACTAGTCAGGCTTCTCTAAAGTAATAGAGCTTAGAGAATGAATTTCTACACAAACACACACACACACAAACACACACACACACACACACACACACACACACACACACTAAAAGGGGGTTTATTAGAATGACTGACAGGCTGTAGTACATCTAATCCAAAAATGGCTGACTATGAATAGAAAGTCCAAGAACCTAGCAGTTGCTCGGTCCACAAGGCTGGATGTCTTGACTGGTCTTCAGTACACACTGGAATCCCAAAGAAGTAGGTTTTAATGCCAGTGAAGGAATGGACTTACTAGCAAGGCCGTGATGAACAGGCAGAGTAAAAGCTTTCTTCTTCAGTATTCTTATATAGGCTTTCAGCAGGAGGTATGGCCCAGATTAAAGGTGCCTCTTCCTGTCATAATTAAAGATGTATGTACGTCTTCTTTCCAGCTTGAAAGATCTGGATTAAAGGTGTGTCTTTCTACTTCAAACATCCAGAGTTGAAGCATATCTTTCTGCTTTATATGAAGCAAAAATCCCTCACAGGTATGCCCTTCATTTTGGGATTTTATTCCAGATGTAGTCAAGTTGACAATCAAGAATACTCACCACATATAGAGGTTTCTCATATATTACCAAGTTTGGCTACAGCCTTCAGATACAGCCTTGGCCCCCTCCCCTCACTTTCACTGCAGCTTTTGTGGCCTGAGCCTGAGGAAATAACTCCCAAAAGATTTCACCCCAGTGATGCTGGACTCTTATTAATACAACATATTATTTAGGTCCATCTGATTGTCAACAACTGTCCTAGTAAAGCAAAGGTTTTACTGTCCATCACCGCTGGTTCTTCAGCCCCAGCTGACCAGAAACCACATATTCTCAACTCAAATATATCATAATGTCTTAGTTAGAGTTTTACTGCCCTGAGCAGACACCATGACCAAGGCAACTCTTATAAGAACAATTTTTAATTGGGACTGGCATATAGGTTCAGAGGTTCAGTCCATTATCATCAAGGTAGGAACATGGCAGCATCCAGGCAGGCATAGTGCAGGAAGAGCTGAGAGTTCTACATCTTCATCTGAAGGTTGCTAGGAGAAGACTGTCTTCCAGGCAGCTAGGATGAGAGTCTTAAATCCCATGCCCACAGTGACACACCTACTCCAACAAGGCCGTGCCTACTCCAACAGGGTCACACCTTCCAACAGTGCCACTCCCTGGGCTGAGCGTATATAAGCCATCACACATTAAATGGTCCCAAAAGAGTCTTTGAGGGGCTTTCAAACTCTCTAGGTCTCTACTGTCTGCATTTCTTTTAACACTCTTACCTTCCAAGCACTCACAAAACAGACTACTAAGCTTTGAGCACTCAATGATTTTCCCAGCCCCAAGTTCTAAACACTTCCATAGCCCTCCCCAAAACAACATGGTCAGGTCTGTCACATCAATACCCCACTCCTGGTACCAATTTCTGTCCTACCTCTCTGCTATTGTGATAAACACTGACCAAATGGAATTGGGGGGGGCAAATTCTATTTGGCTTACAGATTAGAATTATAATCAAGAGAAGCCAAGCCAGAAACTCAAGACAGGAATCTGGAAACAGAAACTAAAGCAGAGAACTCAGAGGAATGTTGCTCACTGGTCTGTTGTCTATGGCTTACTCAATATGCCTTTTTCATATAATCCATAACCACATCCCCGGAGTACGACAATCCACAGTGGACTGGGGCCTCCCTCATCAATCATTGATCAGGAAAATGTCCCCCCAGACTTGCCTACAGACCAATTTAATGGAGGCATTTTCTTAACTGAGGTCTCCTCTTCCCAAATGACACTAGTTTGCATCAAGTTAGTAAAAAGTAACTAGCATATTGTAACCACAGGTTTTTCCACCCACTCTCCAAGTCCCAAATAACAACTCAGAGGCTTATCATTTATTTTAAAATGCCTAGGCCATATGCTAGACTTGTTTTCAGTGGCTTGTAATTTATTTAACCCATATATACTATTCTATGCCTGTCTCATGGCCAGTTACCTCTCCTCAGTTTCAAACATTCAACTTCCTCTGAGTCTGCATGGTGAATCTCCCTTCTATTTCCCAGAGTTCCTCTCTCTTCCAGATGTTCCACCTTCTAATTCTCTCTCAGCTTATTGACAAGATTTTTATTGACAAGGTGATGCTTCCACACAATACTTAAGAGATTTTCCCTACAGCATATTCTTCTAGAAACCTCTCCTTCATGAAGATGACAATCTCCCTTGCTGAGGCTTCCTGGTTTCTTGTTTCTAACTTCAAAGTCAGGACTCTCTCTCTCTCTCTTCCTCTTCATCATCTTCTTTCCAGCAACCAATGAGATCTACACTTTGTTCTCTTGTGTTTTTCCCCAAATTCTAATAAAATTGCCTTAAACTTACTTACAATTCTATTTTTATTTTATTAGCAAGACTCAGAACCCAAAGACTGATACTCAGTTTCTCTGGTAACACTGCTCATTGTGGCCTGTCTCTTTCCTATACTGTAACTTTAATTTTTTTCAAACCTTATTTTTAATTATGGTTCTTAAACACTTTAACCTACTTTTTAGCCCACCACCCACCAGAGGTAGTGGAAAAGAAAGGATACCGGGGAAGCGTACCTGTTTAGAAAGGTTCATTGGCGCAACTCCCATCTGTCTTGTCTAGAAACTGGCAGTTGAGTTCACAGGTCAGCAGTGGTAGCTCAGTCTACTCACAAAGACTTCACAAATATATCAGCAGTCCAGTTTGGCAGAGTCAGGATAGCAAACACAAATCAGCAGAGGTGGCACGACCTAGCGGAGACAGCCAGGCCTCAACCTCAGCTCGAGTCAGCAAGAGGGACCCAGAGGGATGCCAGGAGAAGATCTTGGCTGTGTCTCTCTCAGCAAATTGAAGATCATTGAAGACTCAAGACCCACAAGTATTGCACAGCTAGCTATATGAGCCAGCCTAGCTCAGCCTTCATCACTGTCCATAAAGTCCTATTTATACCCTTCAAACATCATAGGTCTTCCACAGGTCTTGCCTCAGCACTGCAGCTGACATCACTCTGCCAATCTTGAGGAAGCAGCAAGAAGCCGCAGCACACCACCAGAAAATTTTTGGTGCATTTCTCTCTACGGAGTCCCAACAAATGCAGCTCAACTATGCAATGTAAGGCTGGCCAATACATCTGTGTTGTTAGCAAAGAATCCTTCATCACGTGTTCTTTCATGTGCTTGCTTTAGCAGAACATCCTCTCTCCTGTGTCTGCTTCGGCTAAATGTTCCTTCATGAGTCTGCCTTAGCCTTTCACCTGTGTCCACTGCAGCTAAACATTCCTTCATGCATTTGCCCCAGCAAAACACTATCCAACTGACTTTCCAAAGAACTCTTACGTTTCCGCCTTGCTATACCGTAGCTCCGTGATCTAGCCTGAGCTTCTGGGAGAACGAATATGAGTGAGGCCCAAGCTCAGCAGTTGTATATATTATTTCCAGTCAATAGATTCCTACTACAGACAAGTTTCCACACTGATTTTGCTGTTTGATTCTAATTGTTATTTTTATATGTCTTTCTCCAGACACCTACGTACCATTCCAAGTCTGCATCATGGTGCATGTGTCCATGTAGCCTTCATCATGGATGTAGCATGAAAACTGACATGCTTAATGTGTATTGAATTTTTTAGTAAGGAAATGGGTGTATCTTGATTCTCACCACACACTATAGTATAGTGTTAAATAGTTCAGTTAAAAGGAAAGCTAATCCCTCAAAGTCAGATTTTATCTCATTTTCCACGTTTAAATTCATACACTTCTCCGTCTGCTATTATGCTGTTAGTCTTTAGGGATTACACAGGAAAAGGAATGATTTTGACAAGATTTTACAAGAAACATGTACTTCCCCCCAGGCTGCAGTAAGAGGCTTGGCTGATGGATGCAGTAATCAGGACTCGAGGATTGCCAAGCCTCAAAAGTAGCCAAGGTGAATGACACTGATTTATGGAAACCTGACATTTCAAAGAAGTACAGATTTAGGAAAAGCAATGTTTACCAATAGAAGCAGCTCCGGAACTCTCAGAGAATCCACCCTTTAATCTAAGCCCAAACCTTGGTCGCTCCATTCTCTCTTGTTTGTTTAATGCACAGAACAGTCCTCCAGTAACATGGGAAAGCTTCCTTTCTGTCTGTGTGTCCTAGCATGCAATGTGGTATAACCAAAACTTCCATGGAAAGAGTAGCCAGAGTCAAAACCAGAGTCCAGAAAAGGCAACAAGGGCTCGGGATTCAGCAGAGAGAACACTGTTTCTTCTCCCTATAGCCAACCACACACAAGAGGCTCTGGAAATACATTCCTGCAGTTGGGTCCTCGACTTGGAATTGAAAAGGAAAGGGAGGCAGAGGGCATGGGGTGGGTGGGGTGGGCTAACAAACTTTCCGTTTTACACTGTACTTGGAAAGGGACAAATCCCTTAATTGCCACTACAGTCTAAGCAAGCATAGCCTTGTGGGAATTCAGAAGAGGTCTGAGGCCAGGACCATTTGTCAAGCATATTGGGTTTCCAACAGGAATCTATTGAAACTATTGAAACCTTTCGAGCTTCAAGAGAGAACAAGACTCTGTTAGCAGCTGGGCAGACTGTACTAGCCTTTAACAAGTATCCTTCTGGTCTGAGGTGTTCATCCTGTGAGTGAGTGATCCTGGAGACAAAACAAAAATAACTCTGGGCAGGCTTGGAAGGAGTTACCTTTGGATGTTTACAGGTGACTACAGTATGACTGGATGCAATGGGCTCTCTCTTAGTGAGTGCAAAACCAATGAGTGTAACCAGAAGATAAGATAAAAGAACGGAGAGATGGACTTCTTATGGCAAAGAGAGCATTAGAGTTATCTGCTTGGATGTAGGAATCCAGGAGATCCTGGGCAGTTCTTACACATTCACATAGGAAAACATACGTAGGTGTGAGGTACATGCCTGAGAATGCTCAGTTTAAGATGTGTTTTTCCTCCTCCCCCTGTTTAAGGTCCTTGATCCTATGTACAACAACAGAGAAAGAGCAGACACCCTTTTGGTGAGAACTTAATATTAAATTTCTGAAAGTTTTAACTACCTGGCCTAAAAGAATGAATGAGACAGAGTACTGAATCGGTTCCCATGTTTCTCCAGAGAGTTTTAGCTGGAAAAAAAAAAAAGGGAAAAGATGAAACAAGCCAGGCATGGTGAGCACGAGCTCAGGATGGACCCTGATCAGAGCTACTCCATATTACTTTCAACGGTGGTTTTTACACTGTCTTCAGTTGTTCCAGTGAGATATCCCCATAGTCTTGAGCATTTGGATAGCTGGTCCCCAGGATGGTGGTGTGGTTTAAGATGTGAGTCCTCAGTGCCCTGCCCCTGCCATGATGGCTATCACTCAGTGTCATGCCTCTGATCCACAGTCATGGATTTTTATCTTTCTGGAATCCTAAGTTGAAAATAAACTCTTCTAGAAGTTGTCTTGGTTGTGGTGTTTTGTCACAGCAGCAGAAGAGTAACCAAGACAGAAATCAGTAGCAAGGGGTGGGCCATTAATGTGACAGACCTGACCGTCTCTGTTTTTGAAGGAATGTGAAGTGCTTTGGAACTGTGGACCAGAAAAAATGGCTGAGCTGTGTAAGCACAGAGCTTAATGGGTGAGGAGGAGTTCAGAAGACAAGAGGACTGAGAGCTATAGGGACTGCAGAGGTCCAGCTCAAGAGGTTTCAAAGGGGAATCATATCAGCAACTGGGCTAGATACCACCAATGTGATATTTTGGCAAAGAACGTAGACTCCTTCTGCCCTTGAACTTCATAAGAACTTGCCTAAAATTAGTATTGTAATTAGTTATGAACTAATTTCTTTGGTGAAAAAGACTTCAAGACAGCTCAATATTGACTCTGCTACATGTTAGCTAGTAATTATGGCTCTACAATGAAAAGGGACAAATGGAGCAAAGAGACACACAGCGGTAAGCTTGGTGTTACGGCCAAGACTTGTGCTGGAAGAAAGGCTGCACAAACATGGGTAAGAAAAGGCCTAACCTATAATGCTCAAGGTAAAAGTCTATGGAGGATGACTGAGATAACGTAAGAATCTGGGGGAGCCTGGGTGTCCTGGCCCCATAGATAACACAAAAGTCACCAGGCTAGTAACCACAGTCATTTCCAGGCTTCTGGCTAGAAGACTTGCTATATGCTGCCTTCTTTGAAGAGATAACCATGCCTGCCTGTTTAAACACTTATGATTTCCCTAGTGCTTATCCGGGAGCACAAGGACCTCATACCATCTGCATGGGATTCCCAGGGAATGCTTCTGCTGTTGTTGGGAAATAACAGAAAAGTAGCCCCATCAACCCTTGTCCTCATGTTTCCTTGGTGGTCAGATGGACACAGAACCCCAAAGGAAAGGCAGGCTCAGATCTGGAGAGAAAAGCCTGGTAGCCCGTTAGCCCTGCAAAGCCTCGGTGTAGAACACAAGGAGATTGGAGGCTCTAACCAAGAAGATAGAGGACTCTTGCTTTGGCCAGAGTTAGCAATGTGCTCACAGGGTAGGATTAACCAAGACAGCTCAGCTTCTAAGAACTGCTCCCCAAGGTCATTCAAGATCAATAGAAGAATCTACATTCTTTGTGACCTTGTTTCCAAAAAGAGGTTGGGCAAATTTAAAGTTCCTTTTTTTCCCCTCTGACTTAGAGTAGCAACCGTAAGTGTCCACAGTCTGCTCACCAACCACGTGACAGGAGAGACAAGCTAATGTTCTGACCACGGGGGCAATTTCACCTCTGCAAGGGTGAAAGAAGTTCATTCAATCTCTTGCTTCCAAAATAGCAGCCCCCCCTCCGTTTTCATTCAGCTATTGGCAAGAGACACTCCAGAAGCATTAGCTCTATCCAGAAAGGCTCTGGGACTTGGGAAAGAATGCTGGGAAACAGAAGATGTCGTGCAAATTCCAAACTCAGCTTAATTCCAAACTTAATCCTTTCCATTCTCTCTGGTCGTTTATTGTTGTGGAAGCCGAAGCCTCACATACAAAAAAAACAATGAATTTCTAATAACACAGGTTATATTTAGAAGCTAGCTAGCTGTGTGGAAGAAGTAGCCTTGCTGAGCGCCTCACTCAAAATACATACACTTCAACATTTTTAACATATTTATTTTTAAAGACCATAATTCAATAACTGGACAGCTGTGTGTGTGTGTGTGTGTGTGTGTGTGTGTGTGTGTGTGTGTATGTGTGTGTGTGTGATTGTGTGTGCATGTGTGTAACTTTATTGCATTGATTGGTATGAGAATTTCATTCTGAATTATGTAGTCTTACCTCCTCCGGTTAGATTATAATTCTCTTTATCGTAAAACAAATGGTTCCTTCCATGTATTTATAATTGTGTAATTAATTATATTTAACATTTTGCTTCCAAAAACATGGTTCTGATGTATTTTGAAAATTTGAAATTCTGAAAATGTGAAAGTCTTTATTGGACCTAGAAAAGTATTAAGTCTATTGAAATGATTTTTTTTAATCCAGAAAGCAACCATAACATTTACTGAACCTACGTATCTATCCTTCAAGAATCGATGGGCTCCTCTTGGGGGTGAGGAGGCACAGACCAGCTCGCCCGTGAAAGGCATATGGAAGTAAGAGAAAGTGGCCATATAAATAAATGACACATCAGCAATAAACCAAGCCAACAGAGAGTAGTGCCTTTCTCCAGCAGCCCAGAAAGTACAGGAAGCAACAGCAGCCAACCTCTGGACTGGGGCTAGGGTGCTGAAGGACACCGAGATGTGGTTATGCAGACAGTTTCCAAGCCTGCTCACAGGTCACAGCACAAACCTAGACACATCAAGCAGGACCTCAGCTCTCATCCTGAGTCCAAGACATCAGTAAAGCAATTTGAGCCAGTAGCACCCTGAGGACAACAGCAAAAGCTCCAAACCCAGCTCAGTCCCTGACTAGCTTGACATATATGGTGGCCTTAAAAAGGAGGAAATGTGGAGTTTCCAGTCATAAATATTCACTATTCTTTACTGTTCTTCACATAAGTCCAGTATTTAATAATTAAGAAAAAGTAATCAGTGTGGCCAGTCTCTAATGGCCCAATGTTTACAAATCAATTTTGAATAACTATGATGGTGACGGTCACGGTGATGATGAAGAAGATGATGATGATGATAAAAGTTTCTTAGATTACGTGGACAGCATTCATGGACAAATGTTATATTACTGGATTTGGCAATGTGTCTCCCATATGGTACTTCATGAGGACATGAAAGGGATTATGGGAAAAACCTGAGGTTTGGCACCGTCCAGGAAAGGCCATTGGTGAAGGTGCAGCTTCAGTTACAGTGAAGACCCCTCCACTTGAGGGGCACTATGGAGATGCTGGGCCATGGGATGTCTATCGAGGACAGTGGCATGTGTGGAGCTGTGCTGACTGAGTATGTTGTAGATGGCAAAGCCAGAGAACTGTAACAGTTGAATCCGTTTGGAACCAGGAGGCCATTGAGTTAGTCCCACATTTGAGCTTCTTATACTGCTGGCTTTGAGTTTTGGCTCGGTCTGATTGTGACTGTATTCTGATTTTTCTCTCTTAGAATAGAAAATAACTAATTTATTTTTGTTTTGTTTTCCAGGAGCCTACAGTTAAGAGACTTTAGATTTTTAAAGAGACATTTGACTTTTAAAGTGTTAATTTTTATTATGGCGGTGGGATTTTAAAGTTCTACTGTATTTTACATTATCTGCCAACTGTTGAATGAATAAGTACAGTGTAGCATATAGATATAGACAATAAACTCTCTTCAGACATAAAAAATAAAAGAATGCAGTTGGCAGAAAAAATATGTGGAACTGGAGAGCATCATATTTGGTGAAATAAACCAGACGCAGACTCAGAAAGACAAAGTATGTGTGGTGTCTCCTTTCATTTTCTGACATGGAAGTAGAAGGTTAACTCTGAGGGGTGGGGGAAAGAATGAGGGAGGGTGTTGAGGGGGGAAAAGAGAATTATATGATATGCATGTATGTATGTACATATCATATAATACTGTATGTACATATCTATGTACATATTTGTACATATGACAAGGAAACGTAAGGATGACTACCTGCTGGTAGGGTAACCAGGAAATGAGGGGAAAAAAGGAAGCTGTGGCTTCTCAAGAGACTCAGGAGGCCAGAGACAGTCCTGAGGGCTGTCAGTGGCTCTTAGAGGGAAGGAGAGAGGTGGA
>NW_021604663.1:3868597-3878578 GCF_004785775.1 Grammomys surdaster | reverse complement strand
GCAGGAACTCCCTCTAGCCACAAAGAATCGATACACATTGACAAGTTTTCTAGCCAGCACTAAAGGGACCCTCATATAGCTGCCCTGCTCTGCTGACAAAGACAAACAGTGTGGGCCACATCTAAACACAGTAGCCAGAATCAGATTGAACCTGAGACAGAGGCATCTTCATCCCCCACAGGCTGAGCTCACTCTGTGCCATCATTGGGCAGAAGGGACAAGGGATGGTCACTTTAAGGCTGAGTTTTAAAGCTCTGAACTGTACAGAAGTTGTACATTTTTCTGTGTTCTCTGAACGTGACTGGAAGCAAGTTGTTCTAGTTAAATTTCTGTTGCTGTGATAAACACCATGATCAAAAACAACTTGGCAGGAGTTAGGGGTGAGGAGTGGGGAGTGATTTATTTCAGCTTATGCTTCCAAGCAACAATCCGTCACTGAGTGAAGTCAGAGAAGAAAACTGGAGCAGAAACTACAGCAGAAGGTTGTTACTGTCTTGCTCTTTGGATCATGCTTAGTTTTCTTATACAGGCCAAGACTGTCTGCCTAGGGATGATGCTGCCCACAGTGGACTTGGCCCTCCCACATCAATGAGCAACTGAGACAACACATCACAGGCCAGTGTGATCTAAGCAATTCCTAGTTTTCCTCTTCCCAGGTTATTCAAAGCTATGTCAAGTTGACAACAAAAACCAACCAGCACGCAAGTCTTATGTGCACACGCTCAGTTTCTGACCAAGCGGAGCTCAAGATGAGATCAAAATGATGATTTAAACAATGATTTAAAAAACTCGTCCATCTGCCCACTCAGCTTGTGACTAAAAACTTCTCCCTACTTCATGGAGTGGAATGAGTTAACTCTGTGGATGGTACGATATTGAATTATTCATATGTCTGTCACAAGGAAACCACCAGGCAACCCACACAGTTCTCTGCTGTGGTTGGAGGTGTGTGTGAGCTATCTATGGCAGCACAGCCCCAAATAGGCCCAATATTGTTGAAAACAGTGAGCTTTGGGAGAAGAGGCACACAGCCCTGGCTCAGACCTCAGATGGCCAAGAACTGACCAGATACTTCACAAGCAACTACTTCCTTCCCAGTGTAATCCATCTTAATGATATTTGACTTTTGTTTGCTATGAAAATTAAGTTGTTTGGAAATAGTGAAAGTGCTAGAATGGAAGCCAAGCTAAATGTTGGTACCAGCCAGGCCACGCTTCCCTTATGAGAAAAGCCACTCAAGTAGCCCTTCTGGCTTCCGGCAATCCTTGCCTCAGTGTCAGGGGAAAAGGCCTGGCTCCTGAGCTGGGAGCTGGTGTGCCTGAGCAGAGGAAGCTGGGATCCCAGCAGGGTGTGAGATACCTTTGGATAAGGATCTCTGAATAGAAATGTATGCTGGGCAGCACTCTGTTCCAACCTCTTCCTTCGGTGTGGGTGATGCCAGAGTGCTTCACAGGACGTTTGGCTTGCATCTCAGTCACTCAGAGCTGCCTCAGTTTCTCCATGAACCTCTTATACTTTCCAGATTTATGGGACTTAGAGTGACATACAGTTCAGAACAAGCTGGCACCCTGGGTTCTTGTAGAAGCACTAACCAGGTCCTGTTTTCTCACCCTCAAAGAACATATGAATATACATCTGTCTAGGTCAGATAAATAAAATATAAGGGACTAATAAAATGCAAATAAACCAACAAGAAAATGTGAAACTACTCTTGGGAATTTATCATTAAAGCTACACACTGGGCTGGCTGGTAGTGGGGAACCTTGTACCTGTGCACATTGTGTTACTTAAATTCTTGAGGGTCATTCTGGCCATACCCAGTCATAGCATGGTGTCCTGTCCAGCAGGACATTAAACAGTGGTCCAGGAGATCACCTGAAAGAGAAGATGGGGGGAAAGAGGCGAACTCGAAGGAAGGACGACCTGTCTATAGTCTGATCAGATCGCAATCTTTACTTTTGCACACACAGGTTATATACACAAAAAGGCAGGATGTGGGGAAGGGGATGATGAAGGAATATTGGTGTTCAGGGGGAATACAGATTGTTCAGGGGGAGTACAGATATCTTCCAGAACAGAGTGTCAGCTGGGTGAAGGTTCAGGGGACAGACCACTATGACTCCGCCTATGATTCACTTGTCTTTATCTAAGTTGGTGCTATCCACCAAGGTTACCTATCTACAAGGCCTATGAGTAGCCAAGCTTGGCAGCCTTCCACCAAAGCTGTTTGTTTACAATACCTTCTAGGCATCTGTTTCAGTGTTTTTTCACAAAGACTCAAGACTTGGTACTAGCAGGCATGTATGTCAGGCCTATTGCTGATTTTAGGCCTTCAGTGTATAAGCAGGGCTGCTCCTGACAGCGTGGACCATGGGTTTGGGTCAGATGCTAGATGATCTATATCCTGTACAGTCCAAAAAGGACAGCCACTGACGGTAACATCAGGATGTATGATGATTTAAATGGGATGGCCCCTAAAGGCTCATGTATTTGAGCACTTGGTCCTCAGTTGGTGGAACTATTTGGGTCAGTGTTAGGGGGTAAAATATGGCTAGAGGAAGTGTGTTATTGGACACTTTAAACTTGAGTGTTTAAGACCTTGGTTGTTTCTACTTGCTGTCACTGTGTTATGCTTATAATTTGAGACGTGAGCTCTCGGCATCCTGGTCCAGCCCCATGTCTATCTGCCTATCTTGCTGTCATGCCATCTCCACCTCATGGACTCTGTCTGGAACCATAAGCCTCAATAGATTCTTTCTTCCATAAGTTGCCTGGGTCATGGTGTTTTATCACAGCAACAGAAAAGTAATCAGTACAGTAGTGTCTTTTGAAAATGCTATTCTTGCCCCTGGGTTTGAGGATTTCTGGTTTCCTACTGACCTCTTGCTATGAACAATTCACTGTGTGTGTGTGTGTGTGTGTGTGTGTGTGTGTGTGTGTGTGTGTGAACAGCACATATTCACGTGCCTGCAGAGGTCAGAAGAAAGTATCCAATCCCTTAGAGCTGGAGTTACAGGCAGTTGGGAGCCACCCAACATGGGAGCTAGGAACCTAGTTTGGGTCCTCTGGAAGGGCAGCACACACTCTTAGCAGCTGAGCCCTCTCTCAATTAACTTTCTATCAGAGCATCCTGCAGTGGCATCAATAAAGACCACTCTTCCATTTTGAAGGGCTGATGGCTTGTGACATCTGTTTACCAAGGGCTGTAGGACAAAGATTGCATCTTCCTTTTGCATGGCCGCTTTCCTTATTAGTGAGAAGATGCTTCTTGCAAGACATGTTCCCACCACCTAGTAATCCCACAAGCCTGGGACTGACTGATTTTATTTATTTATTTATTTATTTATTTATTTATTTATTTCAACCTTATACAAATTTTTGACTGTTTGATGGGGTAGGTGAGAAGAAGGGTTGGTAGAAGGACCTTTTCAATATGGTGGGGATTTTTGTGTTTTGTTTTTGTTTGCTTCAGAGAGATACTTCTTACATGGGAGGAAGATTTTGATATACTCATCCAAGCAATCAATAAGTGCTTTTTTGTTGACTGTGTAGACACTATGGTAGCTGATGACCAAAGCTGAGGCGGGCTTTAGCACCACAGAGTTACCAGACAGCGAGGGGAATGGGCACTGATCAGATAACCTCACAGATGCATGTGTGGTGCATTACCACGAGTCCACAGGTGTTCTGGAGGCAACAGTTCTGCACAAGGGAGTGATTGTGAGACCAGAGACGGCCCCAAGAGATGGAACCATTCAACAGAGGTCCTGGGTTGAGCTGGATGAATCCCAGCTGCAGAAAGCAGGTGGGAGAAGGCTGAGGAATAGGGAGCAGAAAGAAGAAATGTAAGCTGGCACTAGAGACTGTGGGATGAACAGGCCACGCAGGGCACCAGAGACCATGGCCAAGTGCTCAGGTTTTATTGTCTGGGAAGAGAAAGGTCCCAAACAGGTAAAGCCATGTAATAGCCAATGGCTGGGGCCAAAGTGAGAGGAATCCGCAGCAACTGGCTTACAGTTAAGGTCATTGGCTACATGAGTACAGGAAAGATGAGACCTGGGAAGGTACAGAAGGAGGGAGACCTGAACACACCCACTGCCAGGCACCGGAGCCCTGGCAGTCATTGGGAAGAAAGACACAGAGTCATTCCAACACAGTTTCTGCTTTACCTCTGATGAACTGTGTGCAGATTGCAATTTAGCTCACAAGAAATTCTCATCTCCTCCTCCTCTTCCTCCTCCTCCTCCTCCTCCTCCTCCTCTTCTTCCTCTTCCTCTTTCCCTCCTTCTTCCTGGTGGCTGAGATGCCAACCAACATGCCCTGCTGAGAACCCTGCCTAACAGACTTGGGTTTCTGGCCTTTCAAACTTAGTTTTGGGTACCAAAAAAATCCTGGCATCTTCACTAGCACCTCCTATTCTGACGAGGGTCATGCAGGAGAAATGAGAAATGGCTTTAGAACTCATGGAATGTGGCCCATCAGTTACCACAGTCCCAATGGGTGAGCCTCAGTGTGGCACAGCCCCAAGGACCACGTGACCTGAGGACTTCATGAGGACCACGTGTCCTGAGGATGTCATGGGCTTATGGAGTTCTGTTCTGCTTGCTGCCCTCATATCCCTCTTAATCTGAGATTTATATGAAAACTTTAAGGGGGCTTCCAGTCCCTCGCTAGACAGTATCTCTGGCCCTCACAGTAACGATGCTTGATCTCTTTCAGGCATTGCTACTGGAGCAGATGAATGATTCAATCACCACCCTAGAGAATAGCTCACCCTAGAGACATAGACTGTCAGCAATGACCACCACCCTTCGAAAACATTCGGAAAAATGAAATTGTTAGTGCAGCTAGGTTGAGATGTTTTTACTGCTGGCTTCAGGGAAGAAAATCTTAGGGAACAATCTAAAGTTCAGAAAGGCGCACTCTCATTAGTTAAGCGAGGGACCTTTTATGGTCAGAGAGCGAGAACAATGGCAGCACTGGCTGACCTGACTCTCACTGAGGCTGGGTTGGTGATGACTGATTAATTATACCCATTTTTGCCCTCAGCTTCCGGATATGATTTATTAAGAATTGCTGATGGGTAGAAATGCATTCTGAGGATTTAAGGAAGATATGACTTATTTTTATATAAAAGTTCAGATTTGTGATTCTTTTAAGATTCTTACAAGATTACTTTTAAAGATAAATATTAAAATAATTACTCATGTCTTTGGAACCACAAATTGCTGCCTGCCAGTAAGAGACACTGGCTCAGTAAACTACCTTGCTTCCTCACACTTTGTTAATCTATAACAAGTTGCTTAGTTACAAATGTATGTGGGTTCTTGGGAATACTTTATTTTCTTTACCTGTACAATGTAATGTTACTTCTTGTAAAGGAATTGGGAAACATACTGTTTTTTTCGTAATCATTCATTATAAGAAAGCTAAAATGTGATTACATTGTGATTTTATACTACTTGAAAGCTTTTCCTGGGAAAGATAAGCTATGAGATAAAAAAAATAAAGTTATTGGAACATTGTTCCTTCTATCCACCAACTATGTTGTGTATGTGTGTGTATGTATGTATGTATGTATGTATGTATATGTGTAAGGTCTGTGTGAGAGTATGGTGGAACTTTGTTTCATCCATCAAATCCATGCATGCGTGCATGCATGCGTGTGTGTGTGTGTGTGTGTGTGTGTATGTGTATGTGCGTGTGCGTCTGTAAAGCTTGTCTGGGTGTGTGTTGGGGCTTGCTCCATCCACCAATTGTGTGTATGTATCTATGTATGTGTGTGTGTGAAATGCTTAGAGGCTATTTACTGGAGCTTTGCCCTAACCATTTAATGTGTGAATGTGTGTATGTCTGTTTGTAGCTCTGTACATATATATGTATGTATGTATGTATGTATGTATTATGTATGTATGAATGTATGTATGCATTTATATTATAAAGTTATTGGACTCTGCCCCTTTGTTTCAGTGTGTGTGTGTGTGTGTGTGTGTGTGTGTGTGTGTGTGTGTGTGTGTGATTTTTCTCTCTTTCCTTCTCTTTCTCACTGGTCCCAAGGAGTTAAAAGAGTTTAGAGTTTTTTGCTGGCAACAAGGAGTCCCAGCCCCAGTAAATTAAGCTTT
The DNA here is from genome assembly GCF_004785775.1 of Grammomys surdaster. Lineage (NCBI taxonomy): Eukaryota > Metazoa > Chordata > Mammalia > Rodentia > Muridae > Grammomys > Grammomys surdaster. The sequence goes on along the minus strand of NW_021604663.1, from coordinate 3,872,456 downwards.
GTTCCTTCAGAGAAAAGTCTGCTGAGTAATTTCTCTAATTGCTGGCTGCCATTGGCAGCAGCCCTTGTCAGTTTCTGGATCAACCCCATTAGCCATTCTCAATACTGACCACCCATCGCTGGCTGTCTGCCTCAGTTTACCCTCTTGATGTCAAAGCTGGTCTTTGTCACTATTCCATGCATAGAACGGGCAGCCTCCCACCCAATAACTAAACCATAAAAGGTCAGTTCTGCATCTCCAGATCCCAATGGTTCAACCTATGAACTAGCTGGGCCTTGTCCCCTGGCCTCAGAGAAGTAGACAGTGTGACCCTGCCAGTGTCAAGGCCTGTGCTTCTGGGGCTCCTTGTTCAATGTCCAGAGCACATGGGATTCTAGGGGCTATCTCCCATCCTTCTCATACCCAGTGTCAATCAGCAGGAGGTCCTGGGGAGCATCAGGTTGTCAGTAGCTCCCACCTACTCTTCTTTCTCAGGATTCTGGCACTGAGATTTTCTCCCATCCCTCAACTCTATAGGCTTAAGGATGTTGTCAGCCCTGTGGTCCTTCACTGGGCCACGTTGGCTTCTTTAAAGTTATCAGTACTTTTTGCAAGTAGCCCAATGTTGAGCTTTCTTAAATGATCCTGTGGGGTGCGCCATTTTTCATTCCTGGGATTCTTGGAGTCATCCCTGCCCTATAACTTGTTGCCTGAAGGTTGTTGTGTACCACCACAAGGAATGTGAGAGGCAGGTACTAAATACAGAAGTGGGAAGATCATTTCTTTCTGAATGTCAGGAGGAGCTACTTCAAGCCTATTGCTGTAATAACAGCATCTTTGCTTGCTTCCTGAACTTTCTGAGAAAAACAAAACAAAACAATTAATACCAACTTATTCAGGAATCAGTATGTGTGTCTGTCTGTCTGTCTGTCTGTCTGTCTCTCTGTCTCTCTGTGTCTATCTGTTTGTCTTCCCTGCCTTAGCCCCCCCCCTTCCAAAGGCTGTTCCAGGTGCCTGTCACTGATTTGATTCTTTTCCTCCTCCGTACATTCAGTGGGATGAACGGCTAAGCGTCTGAGCACTGGCTTAGGGAGTATCTTCTGTTCCCACCCAGAGTCCCTCTCGCTCAGGCCCACTGTCCCCACCTCACTAGTTTGCTAGCTCTCATTGCTCCTCTGACCACCCTTTTTACATTTCAAGACAAGAGTGCAGAATATAATGGAATTTACAGAAGGCTGTGACATAACATTTTAATTGAACACACCCTGAGGAATTTCTTTGGAAATATTTCTGGGTTTGGGTGAGTTTCTGTCCCTGACTTTTCCTGGACACAGAAGATTCACATCAAAGGAATTCATTAAAAAGAAATTGTCTGGTGTCATTTGGGGTTGGAATGGTTTTCAAACATCTCTGCTATTGACAGGTAAGGAACCATCAATTACCAACTAAAAGAAAGAAAAGAAAAAGTGTACTGAAAAGGGGAGGACGAGAGAGCCAGTAACTCAGTGGTATTGGGGGGAGGGACTTCTGAGGAGACTGTAAAGCACTCAGGAAATATGTTGTTCTGGTAAATTCCGCCCTCTCCATTGGAAGAACTAACCACAGAACACAACACAGTCAGAGATGGTCAGCCTTGGGACGGAGGCCTTTTGTCTTCATTCCATGTAAGTCACGGGCACAGAAAGCTTTAATATCCCTTTGCTAAGAGGTCAACTTACACGGGGCTTATGATAGAGAATGAATAAGCTTGGTCACTTCGGGCGGAAGGTTCTGGGGAAGAAAATTCTCTCTTCACAGTCAGTTTCACCCTCTCTAGAAAATCTGTTTCTGCATAAGATCATGCCACACTTTTTTTCACTAAAAAATGGGGTTTAGCTTAGTAATTTAAAACAGAATATAATTGTACCACCAAATCCATAATTACTTACCAAACATGAGCTTGCTAGAGTTACATGGTGGCTGAATACCGTTCAGATGTTTATGTGACTGTGTATGACTACTTTTCAAAGGCCTTTGTAAAGCCAAGTGTGACCACACTTGAGACTCAGCCACACCAGCCCACCCTGAATAATGGGATTTTAGGCAAATAAATGATCCAGGCAAGATGAACGGAAGAGGTGGGAGGACTCCAAATACAAATAGAGGACGTGGAAGAGTTCCCGTGTTCTAGATCAGGATTTTATAAAGGAGGAGTTCAAATCCCACCCCTACCTCCGTCCTCCTTCCCCTACTCCAACACCTCTGTGCTCATGCAAAAACAGTGACATTTTTTAAATAACAGGCTCCTGCATTTAAGAAACAGGATGAGTGCTGGATGGGGTCCCAGGTACAGTATCTCCCCAAGCTCTCCTGGGAACACCCTCGAGCTAATCCAGTGGTTCTCAACCTGTGGGTCATGACCACTGTGTGGGTCGAATATCAGATATCCTGCATATCAGATATTTGCATTAGGATTCATAACAGTAGCAAAATTACAATTATGAAGTAGCAATGAGGTGATTTTATGGTTGGGGGTCACCACAACATGAAGAATTGAACTAAGGGGTTGCAGCGTTAGGAAGGTTGTGAATCACTAGTCTAAGCCCATTTGGCAGGATTTTGGAAGCTCCTGCCCACCCGTTTGCCACACACATGTGCCACGGTGTAAGAGCAAACGCGTCTAACATGCGCTTACAGTGACAAGTATTAAGATACTGAACTGGACCACCTTAAAAAGTTTCTAATTCTCCATAAAGAGAAGTGGCAAAGTGTTCCTCCTTAAGAGCAGTGGTCGTCAGATCAGCCCTCGTCGACACCAACCTTCTTCTGCTTGCCCACTCTACAACCACACCACCGTCTCCCTGCACAGCTGACCCCATCCTCACTGTGGACAAGTTATCACTGAACAGCTGAAATGTCACTCAAGATACATCGCAAGATTACACTAGATTTTAAAGTTTGTATAAAAAATATTACATTCCTCAGTAGTATTTTTGCATAATTAAATAGTAAATGGATAAAGTTAGCTGCACCCTCTGTTTTCTGATGTTTTGAAGCACTTGCTGCTCGCATCTGTGACTGGCTTTTTATTTCTACCAGAAGGCTTACCACAGGGGTCGCCAAGTCAAATGCCCACAGAGGTTAGCTGACAACAAAAGATTCCTGGGCCCACTCGTGGACAGCAATGAGGACTGTGAGAGCCTAAAGCACACACCCATCTGAGGCTGGCATCCTCCACACCAGACACACTAGACATTCTAGCAGGCAGGTGCTCGGACCTCCTAAGCTTATGCAAAAATTTCCAAAATCTGGGTTGCTTATCTCTGCATGCATGCATGTGTGAGCATCCGTGCATGAGCGTGTGTGTGTGTGTGTTTGCATGTGCACATGTGTGTGCTCATGAGCACGCGTGTGAAGTTTTTAACTTTCTAGTATTGGCAAGCACACCATAGTTTTGAAGCCTAAGGTAACACTGCACAGATTAAGCCACAGACAACATGCATGTGGGCCATAGCACTCCACTCCCTCTGTCTCTGCCAGGCCCAGCCTTTGGTCATGTTTCTCACCTCTTGGAGGATAGCCTCTTGGACAGACTATCTCATACCTCTGACACTCATGTGAGTAAATAGATGGATGCCTGGGTTCTAGAATTTTCTTATACTAAGATGCTTTCCCCTCTTCTCTAAGTGTGAGCAGTGGTCCTGGCTTGAAGGGAAGGTGAGGAACCGGATCCTTTGCTTCCTGAGACCCTTCTCATTTAAGCTAGATGTCTACAAAACATCCACATCTTGTTTGCAAAAAAGAAGAAGGAGAAGGAGAAGGAGAAGGAGAAGGAGAAGGAGAAGGAGAAGGAGAAGAAGGAAAGAAGGAAAGAAAGAAAGAAAGAAAGAAAGAAAGAGAG
>NW_021604663.1:3827237-3868497 GCF_004785775.1 Grammomys surdaster | reverse complement strand
AGAAAGAAAGAAAGAAAGAAAGAAAGAAAGAAAGAAAGGGAAAAACAGAGTTACTTAAGGTCATTTCATGCTGGTCCTGAAAGCTGATGCAGAAGTGAGGATCATAATTTTAGATTGAGGCCTGCATATTTTAAGCTAGAGCCATGGAGCCTGGAGGGTCACTGAGGTCCTTCCTTGCTACCCAAGGGAGGGGGGACATCAAGCTTGGGGCCAGTCTTACTAAGGAATAGACCCATCAGTGTCACCTTCTCTAAGAGGCCAGGCTGAGACCTAAGTGTGATAAACACTGGCCACCAGACACCAGACAGAACTGGTCATTCCGCCTAAACTTAACACCCTGAGTCATCGGGCAAGATGACTTGAGAATAGATTAAATTATAAAACCAGAATCTGAATACACCACTTTTTAATGGGTTCAACATATTAGAAATTCTTGAGGTTAAAATCCTTTAAGCAACTTTTTAAAAATTCGGTTAGTTTAAAACATGATGGTTTGTGTTTTAACAGTAGGAGTCAGACAGCCTTTTCTGAACTCTGCAGGTCTCTTGAAATTTCTCCCAAGTCCACAGTGGGCCACCCACTACCAAGAGGAGGAGCCAAGAGTGTGTGTTAACCACGGTTACCTTGCTATCGCACAGAACACATTCTTCCCTGCAGCCAGCTTCTCTCCACCCTCAGCTCTGACCTGCCCTTCCCCACCTACGGTAAACACTATCCTGCCCTTCACTCCTGCGAGATCAGCTTTTTAAACTTCCATATATGAATGAGACCATGTGATAACTTTCCCTATGTATCTCACTTATTTCATTTGACATAATAGCTTCTAGAATAATCCATATTTCTGTACAGGGTGAGATTTCTTTATTTTGACTAATAAGTGCTCCATTCCACATATAAGCCACATGTACATGAATATGTATACTCATCTATCAATGGACACTTAGGTTGATTCTGTATAGTATATTTTAAATATAGTATTTATTAACTATTAATAGTATGTCATTATTAATAGATCAAGTGTGAATAATTAAGAAGTTAATGCTTCTTTGAGAATACCATACATGCATACAATGTATTTTGATGACATTCACTCTCTGTACCTCCCACTCATCCCTCCTATGTCCGAGTCCACCCCACCCACTCTTTTTTTAACCCACTGAGTCTAGTTGGTGTTGACCATACGTACATGGGCATGGGGCTACCCACTGGAGCATGGCTGACCTACCAGGGGCCACAACCTTAAAGAAAACAGATTCTTTTCTCCTCCTGCAACCATCAGCTGTCAGAAGCTCATCAGCTAGGGATTAGTGTTCATGAGCCTGTCCCCCATTCATGCTGGAATGCTTGCTGCCTGGCTTGGTTTTATGCAGGTCTTCTGCAGGCAGTGGTCTATGTTCATGCATGCAGCTGTTCTGTCAGGTACAGAAGACATTGTTTGGCTCAGGTCTGTCCCAAGTGTCGTCCTGTGTGATCTTTCTGCCCTGTCTTCCAAAACGTTCCCTGAGCCTCAGATACAGATGTCCTGGACTTGGCTGAACACTTTGAGTGGTTAGTAAGGAAACTCATTAACCACCATCTAGTGCGCAAAGTAAACTTCTCTAATGAGGTCGGAGAGCTAATTAATCTGTGCTGATCTATACGTCTAGAGATACAAGTTTAGAGGGCTGTCTGATACTATGTCTGTCTAGTAAAATAATAATAATAATAATAATAGGTTAATTTCTGAAACCTATACACTCCCAGGCATGGGTTCTTAACCAGATTTACAGCATTACCCATGAATTGCCTCTTGTAGTAATGACCTTAAATCCAATCAGGAAGCAAATGGTTATGTCTACAACGTTTGTGCTGTTATTGCACACATGAGAATCTTTCACCCCATTGGTCATTACTGTAGCATCACTGAATAATGCTGTTGACTTCCATTAGGCTGCATAATATTCTGGTATTATAAAAACTAGCCAGCACCCACTTGGTTTCTCCATGACCTGTAACCAAGGTCCTTGATGCCTACTTATCAAATTTTTAAATAATATGAATAGCTTATTTCCTGAATCTAAATTAATATTTTCACTTTTGAGTCTAATTTAAAATTTTAAGATATTCTTTTCCTTAAGTTGAATCACGCAAAAAAATAAAATAAAATAAAACAAAATAAAATAATAAAAAAACCAGATTCCTTCTTGCCCTTGAAAAGAGAGAATGACATTTAAGAAAAATGTGAGCTGGGCTGGAGAGATGGCTCAGTGGTTAAGAGTGCTGACTGCACTTCCAGAGGTCCTGAGTTCAAATCCCAGCAACCACATGGTGGCTCACAACCATCTGTAATGAGATCTGATGCCCTCTTCTGGTGCTTCTGGTGTGTCTGAAGACAGCTACAGTGTATTCATATATAATAAATAATAAATCTAAAAAAAAAAAAAAAAGAAAGAAAAATGTGAGCTCTGGGCTGGAGCAGACACAGAGTCGGTCTGCTCCTGTCCTGTGGAGAAACTGAATCCTGAGTCATCCAGGAGCCACTGCACTCAGAGCAGCTGGTAAGAACTCCATCTCACTCCCTAAACCCCAGAGATAGATCGGGGAGCCAGGGACATCCAGGGCACAGCAGCTACCCAAACCCCGCCCCTCCGGAATTCCACTTCCCTTCTGCCCCTGCCTGGTCCTCTGGGCTGGAGCAGACACAGAGTTGGTCTGCTCCTGTCCTGTGGAGAAACTGAATCCTGAGTCATCCAGGAGCCACTGCACTCAGAGCAGCTGACACAGAGTCGGTCTGCTCCTGTCCTGTTGAGAAACTGAATCATGAGTCATCCAGGAGCCACTGCACTCAGAGCAGCTGGAGCCACTGCACTCAGAGCAGCTGAAACTAAATCCTGAGTCATCGAGGACCCACTGCACTCAGAGCAGAAGGATTTCCAGATCCAAGAGGTGGCCTGAGTCCCAGGAGTTATTCCATCCAGGAGATTAGGAGCATAAGACCACAGAGACCTCTGGACTCTGAGGAGCTCTGCAATAAGCAAGATAACTGGAAATACAGACTCCAGTTTTACACAGTGAGGGCAGGTACCACTAGAGTTAACCAGATGGCGAAAGGCAAGCGCAAGAACATAAGCAACGGAAACCAAAGTTTCTTGGCATCATCAGTGCCCAATTCTCCCAATATAGCAAGCCCTGAACACCCCATCACACCTGAAAAGCAGGATTCAGAATTAAAATCACTTCTCATGATGATGATAGAGGATTATAAGAAGGAATTAAGTAACTCCCTTAAAGAAATACAGGAGAGTACAAGTAAACAGATAGAAGCCCTTAAAGAGGAATCACAGAAATCCCTTAAAGAAATGGAAGAAAACACAAAGAAGGAATTAAACAAAAACATTCAGGATCTGAAACTAGAAATAGAAACAATAAAGAAAGTTCAAAGGGAGACAACCATGGAGATAGAAAACCTAAGAAAGAGATCAGGAGTCACAGACGCAAGCATCACCAACCGAATACAAGAGATAGAAGAGAGAATCTCAAATGCAGAAGATACGGTGGAAAATATTGACACAGTTGTCAAAGAAAATGCAAAATGCAAAAAACTCCTAACTCAAAACATCCAGGAAATCCAGGACACAATGAGAAGACCAAACCTAAGGATAATAGGTATAGATGAGAATGAAGATTCCCAACTTAAAGGGCCAGTAAATATCTTCAACAAAATTATTGAGGAAAACTTCCCTAACCTAAAGAACAAGATGCCCATAAACATACAAGAAGCCTACAGAACACCAAATAGACTAGACCAGAAAAGAAATACCTCCCGTCACATAATAATCAAAACATCAGATGCACAAAACAAAGAAAAAATACTAAAAGTAGTAAGGGAAAAAGGTCAAGTAACATATAAAGGCGGACCTATAAGAATTACACCAGACTTCTCACCAGAGACTATAAAAGCCAGAAGAGCCTGGACTGACATCATACAGACACTAAGAGAACACAATTGCCAGCCCAGATTACTATACCCAGCAAAACTCTCAATCACTATAGATGGTGAAACCAAGATATTCCATGACAAAACCAAATTTGCACAATATCTTCCCACAAACCCAGCACTTCAAAGGATAATTGATGGAAAATGCCAACACAAGGAGGGAAACTACAACCTAGGAAAAGCAAGTAAGTAATCTTCCAACAACCCCCAAAAAAGATACAAACATAACTTTACCTCTAATAAAAAAAATAACAGGAAGCAACAATCATTTTTCCTTAATATCTCTTAACATCAATGGTCTCAATTCCCCAATAAAAAGACGCAGACTATCAGACTGGATACACAAACAAGACCCAGAATTTTGCTGCATACAAGAAACGCACCTCAGTGACAAAGACAGACACTACCTCAGAATAAAAGGGTGGAAAACAATTTTTCAAGCCAATGGTCCCAAGAAACAAGCTGGAGTAGCCATTCTAATATCAAATAAAATCGACTTTCATCCAAAATTAATCAAAAAAGATAAGGAAGGACACTTCATACTCATCAAAGGAAAAATCTACCAAGGTGAACTCTCAATTCTGAACATCTATGCTCCAAATGCAAGGGTACCTACATACATAAAAGAAACTTTACTAAAGCTCAAAACACACATTACACCTCACACAATAATAGTGGGGGATTTCAACACCCCACTGTCAGCAATGGACAGATCATGGAAACAGAAACTAAACAGAGACACTTTGAAATTAACAGAAGTTATGAACCAAATGGACTTAACAGACATCTATAGAACATTTCATCCTAAAACAAAAGAATATACCTTTTTCTCAGCACCTCTTGGTACCTTCTCCAAAATAGACCATATAATTGGTCACAAAACAAGCCTCTACAGATACAAAAAGATTGAAATAATCCCTTGCATCTTATCAGATCACCACGGACTAAGACTGGTCTTTAATAATGACAAAAACAATGGAAAACCCACGTACACATGGAAACTGAACAACTCTCTACTCAATGATGACTTGGTCAAGGAAGAAATAAAGAAAGAAATAAAAGACTTTTTAGAATTCAATGAAAACGAGGACACATCATACCAAAACTTGTGGGACTCCATGAAGGCAGTGCTAAGAGGAAAGCTCATAGCTCTAAGTGCCTACAAAAAGAAACTGGAAAGAGCACACACTAACAAGTTGACTGCACAACTAAAAGCTCTAGAACAAAAAGAAGCAAATACACCCAGGAGGAGTAGAAGGCAGGAAATAATCAAACTCAGGGCTGAAATCAACCAAATAGAAACAGAAAGAACAATACAAAATATCAATAAAACCAGGAGTTGGTTCTTTGAGAAAATCAACAAGATAGATAAACCCTTAGCCAGATTAACCAGAGGGCACAGAGACAGTATCCAAATTAATAAAATCAGAACTGAAAAGGGAGACATAACAACAGAAACTGAAGAAATTCAAAAAATCATCAGATCCTACTACAAAGGCCTATACTCAACAAAACTGGAAAACCTGGATGAAATGGACAATTTCCTAGACAGATACCACGTACCGAAGTTAAACCAGGAGCAGATAAACCATCTAAATAGTCCCATAACCCCTCAGGAAATAGCAGCAGTCATCAAAAGCCTCCCCACTAAAAAAAGCCCAGGACCAGATGGTTTTAGTGCTGAATTCTATCAGACCTTCAAGGAAGACCTAATACCAATTCTCTTCAAACTATTCCACAAAATAGAGACAGAAGGAACACTACCCAATTCGTTCTATGAAGCTACAATTACACTCATTCCCAAACCCCACAAGGACCCAACAAAGAAAGAGAACTTCAGACCAATCTCCCTTATGAACATCGATGCAAAAATACTCAATAAAATTCTAGCAAACCGAATCCAAGACCACATCAAAACAATCATCCATCATGATCAAGTAGGTTTTATCCCAGGAATGCAGGGATGGTTCAATATTCGGAAATCCATCAATGTAATCCACTATATAAACAAACTTAAAGAAAAAAACCACATGATCATCTCACTAGATGCTGAGAAAGCATTTGACAAAATTCAACATCCCTTCATGATAAAAGTCTTGGAAAGATCAGGAATTCAAGGCCCCTACCTAAACATAGTAAAAGAAATTTACAGCAAACCAGTAGCCAACATCAAGCTAAATGGAGAGAAACTTGAAGCAATCCCACTAAGATCAGGGACTAGACAAGGTTGCCCACTCTCCCCCTACCTATTCAATATAGTACTGGAAGTCTTAGCCAGAGCAATTAGACAGCAAAAAGAAGTCAAAGGGATACAAATAGGAAAGGAAGAAGTCAAAATATCGCTATTTGCAGATGATATGATAGTATACTTAAGTGACCCCCAAACTTCAACCAGAGAACTCCTAAACCTGATAAACAACTTCAGCAAAGTGGCTGGTTATAAAATCAACTCAAACAAATCAGTAGCCTTCCTCTACATGAAAGATAAACAGACTGAAAAAGAAATTAGGGAAATGACACCCTTCACAATAGTTGCAAATAATATAAAATACCTTGGTGTGAATCTAACCAAGCAAGTGAAAGACCTGTATGACAAGAACTTCAAGTCTCTGAAGAAAGAAATTGAAGAAGATCTCAGAAGATGGAAAGATCTCCCATGCTCATGGATTGGCAGGATTAATATAATAAAAATGGCCATCTTGCCAAAAGCAATCTACAGATTCAATGCAATCCCCATTAAAATCCCAACTCAATTCTTCACAGAGTTAGAAAAGGAAATTCTCAAATTCATATGGAATAACAAAAAACCCAGGATAGCGAAAACTATTCTCAACAATAAAAGAACTTCTGGAGGAATTACCATCCCTGACCTCAAGCTGTACTACAGAGCAATAGTGATAAAAACTACCTGGTATTGGTACAGAGACAGGCAGGAAGATCAATGGAATAGAATTGAAGACCCAGAAATGAACCCACACTCCTGTGGTCACTTGATCTTTGACAAAGGAGCTAAAACTGTCCAGTGGAAAAAGGACAGCATTTTCAACAAATGGTGCTGGTTCAACTGGAAGACAACATGCAGAAGAATGAAAATTGATCCATTCTTATCCCCTTGTACAAAGCTCAAGTCTATGTGGATAAAGGACCTCCACATAAAACCAGATACACTGAAACTAATAGAAGAGAAGGTGGGGAAAAGCCTCGAATACTTGGGCACAGGGGAAAAGTTCCTGAACAGAACTCCAATGGCATATGCTCTAAGATCAAGAATTGACAAATGGGACTTCATAAAATTGCAAAGTTTCTGTAAGGCAAAGGACACTGTCAATAGGACAAAACGACAACCAACAAATTGGGAAAAGATCTTTACCAATCCTTCATCTGATAGAGGGCTAATATCCAATATATACAAAGAACTCAAGAAATTAGACTCCAGACAACCAAATTACCCTATTAAAAAATGGGGTATAGAGCTTAACAAAGAATTTTCAACGGAAGAAACTCAAATGGCCGAGAAGCATCTAAAGAAATGTTCAGCATCCTTAGTCGCCAGGGAAATGCAAATCAAAACAACCCTGAGATTCCATCTCACACCAGTCAGAATGGCTAAGATTAAAAACTCAGGTGATAGTAGATGCTGGCGAGGGTGTGGAGAAAGAGGAACACTCCTCCATTGTTGGTGGGACTGCAAGATGGTGCAACCACTTTGGAAATCAGTCTGGCGGTTCCTCAGAAAATTGGACATAGCATTACCCGAGGATCCAGCTATACCACTCCTAGGCATATACCCAGAAGATGCTCGAACATATAACAAGGACATATGCTCAACTATGTTCATAGCAGCCTTATTTATAATAGCCAGGAGCTGGAAAGAACCCAGATGTCCTTCAACTGAGGAATGGATTCAAAAAATGTGGTATATTTACACAATGGAGTATTACTCAGCTATTAAAAACAATGAATTCGAGAGGTTCCTAGGTAAATGGATGGAACTAGAAATTATCATCCTGAGTGAGGTAAGCCAATCACAAAAGAACACACATGGTATTCACTCACTGATTATTGGATATTAGCCTAGAACCTTGAAATGCCCAAGATGCAACTCACAGGCCACATGAAGCCCATAAAGAAGGAAGACCAAGTGAGGGTGATTCGGTCCTTCTTAGAAGGAGCAACAAAATACTCAAGGGAGCAAATATGGAGACAAAGTGAGGGACAGAAACTGAAGGAGGGGCCGTCTCAAGACCACTCTACCTGAGTATCTATCCCATGTGCAATCACCAAAGGTAGATGCTGATGTGGAAGACAGGAAGTGCATGCTGATAAGAGCCTGATATGGATATCTCCTCAGAGGCCTTCAAGAGTCAGACATATTCAGAGGCAGATGCTCACAACTAGCCATTGAACTGATCATGGGGTTCTCAATAGAGGAGTTAGAGTGAAGACTGAAGGAGCTGAAAGGGTTTGTGGCACCATGAGGAGAGCAACAATACCAACCAACCACAGCTCCCAGGGTCTAAACCACCAGCCTGGGAGCACTTAGGGGGGGATCCAGGGCTTCAGCTGAATATGTAAAAGTGGAGGGCCCTGCTGGGCATAGGTGGAAGAAGAGAACCTTGACCTCATGAAGGCTGGATGCCCCAGGGGGTGGGAATTTTGAGGGTGGGGAGGTGGGAGTGGGGGGGTGTAGATAGAGGTTACATCCACAGAGAAGAAGGAGGAGGGGCGAGGGGATTGGGGGTTCCGAGGGGGTGGTGGGGGATGGGGTAAGGGGACAACATAGGAAATGTAAATAAATCATTCAATAAAAAAAAGAAAAAAGAAAAACAAAAAAAAACAAAAAAAAAAAAAAGAAAAATGTGAAACATGTATTTTCCTACCAGTAATAGAGAGAAAATAAGGTAATAAGAATCCTAACAACACAATAAGCCAATTCAGGAAAATCTACACATGGCTAAATTGATCATTTAAACACAGAGAAGAGCCCAAGCTCTAGATACATGTCCTAGTCCTCAGCTTGTTTCCTTCCAGTGTCAGGAGCATCCCTGGGGCCCAGCTGAACCACAGAAACAAAGTAGGCTTCCAGGAAATGCCAGTGATGGCCTGTTCAGGGACGGCCCCATCCTGATCCAGAGCTCAGGCTTGATCTTGGGCCTCTGGGCAAAGGACAGACCTCATGTTCACCTGCTGTCCCAGGAGACAACTTGTCTCCTATAGAGGACACCATCCTTTTTTGAGAGATAGACCTGGAAGCCTTCAGGTTTGTTCTTTGTTCCTACATGGTAGATAAAAGTGTCTTGAGTCACTATGTCTTTTGGTCGTTGTCTATGTGGTGACTGTTTATGTTAGATAAAACATTTCAAGATATGGCCCTGTCAGTAATGTTCCTGAGCTATCCATTACTCGGGAACTGATTTATTCATGAATGCAAGGAGAAACTAAGACAGGATTATTGGATGAACCTGAAGCTTTCCTGCTACCTCACCAACCTCCACCCCATATTGTTTGTCCATGTTCATGCCTGTTTCTTATCTCGATGGTTCTAGACCACAGCTCCAACGTCAACTGGTGGTCTTCTTTCCTTCTGACAATTCTCTAATTCCACTTCCTGTTCTTCTGAGATGAGTCTACCTTCAAACTCCTTCACCACCCAAAGACAAGATCCAGAAACTCTGCATAGTTCCAACACCACACAGGCTTTCCTAGGCTCCCTTCCCTCAACTTCCCTCTCTTCGCCCCTGTTCTTTCCCACGGGGAAGACTGACTGCTCATCATGTAGACTCTTTATGAAGATTTATTTCTGTCAGTGACTTTTGTCACATTACCTCTCATTCTTCCTATTCGATTTTGTTTTGATGTGCATTCTTGGCTTCATGGTCTGTAGCCCCATCTTTCCTCCCCCCAGGACCAGCTTCCAGATCCAGGCCAAGGTCAGCTCTTTTGGAGACCCACTGCCAAGAAAAGACAACTGGACAGGTTCAGTTCAGTCCATATACATGTGTGCTGTCTCAGGGGAGCTCAGGCATGGTCCAGCCCTCATTCTGTAGAACCTCCAAGACTCACCTTCCCAGCATCTTCCCATGAACACATTATTCAAAATAAGAATTTTCAGGTATACAAATCCTAACCTGGAGGGAGAACAATCCTGGTATGGACCAATTTCCACAACTAAAGCAACATCTCAGTCTGAAACACTCCAAGGTGGGTCATTCTCTTAAAACATTGAGTGGGCAGTCCCTCCAGGACCAAAGAATGGATAGATGATATTCTAATGTGTATACCATAAAAAGACCAAGAAAGACTTTTTGAGACTTCAAAGTGTCTGACTTTCCAACTTCCACACACTGAAAACCATGTTACCACCACAGCTTCCATATTGTTCGAAGCAGAAGCTTCAAAGAGGGGCTGGGTTTTAGACACCATGAGTTTGTAGAGATAGAATAACAATATTGTCAAAATATTTAAGGTATCCTCACGTCTTCCAATCTTTAAGTGGTATGTTTGTTCACTACCTCAGGAATGTAGCAATGGTTGTGCATGTGGCTGGCTGGGTACAGAGGTAGCCAAGGGGCCAACTGTCATTGCTGCCATACCATGAAGACAGAAGCAATGGTAGGAGCGTGGCACATGTGTTTCCTGTGAGTCTTCTTTGATGAAATGCCAAACACCTCCACACGGAGCCAATCCCAAGCAAGGAGGAGATCTCACATGATGAACCAAGAGTTTGGGCCTGCGAGGCCCAAGCTTATTTCTATTTTCCATCATCCAGACCTGAAGAGTCTTCTAATGGTGACACTGTGATTCATGTCACCTTGCTCAGGGACAGGCTAGGAAGTTGAGGGAGCAGAGGGCTTCTTTCTTTTGATTTACATGGTAGGAAAGCCCTTGTTATCCTCTGTGTGTGTTTGGGGGGGGTGTCTTCAGTGAAATTCTTACTAGTGCTGAGTCGAAAATAAATTTTCTAGCTTCACATTGGTCTGTGAAAAGTGAAAGGATGCCCGCTCAAGACACTGCCAAGAGCACATTTCTGCACTTCAAAGAACTGTTATTTTAAAGGCAGTGGAGACATGGAATCCCAGACTCTTTGTTCACCTTCGGTTCCAAATTGTCAAGTTGCTGATGGTGCAGTCTCTCCTAGAGTTTGTTTAGAGAAAGCAGCAGATGGACGAAAAGGAGAAACTGTATTTTACTTAAATGAGCTCCCTGCATTCACACAGTATGTGATTAAGCGGCTGTGTTGGGACCAGAATCATTTTACATTCCTGAAGGGTGACACTCTGGGACTTGGTCTCAGCCTTGGCAATAGCCTGGACCAAAGGCTGGGAAAAGGAATTCCAAAATAAGAGAAAGTCGGTGGAGGGTGGGAAGTCAAGCAAGCCAGTACTGTGGGGACACTTGGCAAACTTTGCTTAACCACAGAACTCCAGAAGGATAAGGATGAGGCAGTTCTATGCAGCAGCCCTTCTCCAGGACTCTACTTGACACCCACCAAGTGTCCCATGCAAAGGACATCAGGAACCGTCCCAGGTACCTTTTACCCAGTCTTTAGCTTCCTCTATTTGTATTAACCCAGAACTTTCTGTCATATGGCCATGTGACTCTTCTTTCTGTCACAAGAATGAAGCAAGGGCCTTATAGCTGCTGACTGAACAGTCCTTGGGGTCACCATGGAGATATGTGCAATCCACTTTAGAGGGAAAGATCCATTGGTGTCACCAGCTGCTAAGGAGGGGAGAGGAGGACTTCACAGTAGAATTAGCATCTAACTGGGATGCTGAAGGGTGACAAAAGTTTGCTGGTGGGCAAGAACAGAACACATTTGAAGAAGAATGGGAACCAGCCACTATTCATGGATTTATTTCTAAGTGAACTTTATCTTATTCCTAAGTTACAACCCTGAGCCTGTCCTTAGGTACTTCCAGTCTAGTGAGGACTATCTGTGAAAGCATGCCACACGAGTAGTGAGTGGATGGTTTGGGGAAGATCACGGACCAGTGGACACCCCAGAGCTCTCTTGGAACAAGAGGCCAGGCTGAAATGTCACCTAAAGATAAGGAGGGCACAAGTCAAGGGAGCCACTGCAGACACAGGAGACACAAATACTAGGTAAATGGATGTGAGAAAATGTTCCTCGTGGGTGTTAGCGGGAGGTGTAGCAGGAAGGAGAGAGGAGTAAGACATCTTAGGGTGTCAGGAAGCAGACAGAAGAATCTAGCTGGAACTAGCATGGATTATTAGCTATAATCCATGGAGTCTGCCTTCAGAAACTCTCTTCCTCCAGGGAAGTCCCACTTTCTAAAGATGCTACAGCTTTTTCAAACAGGGCCACTAGCTGGAGACCAAGTGTTGAAATACATGAATCTTGGAGGCCATGCCACATTCCAACTGTCACAAGAACCAGTAAGGATTTTAATCTGAAGACCAAGAGCATTGGTTTTCATAACCAGTACATCTAGCTGGAGTGATGTCTTGGTGCCTACGAGCAACAGTTGTTCTTTCCAAGGATTTGGGCTCCGTTCCCAGCACCCACATGGCAACTCACAGCCATCTGTAATTCTAGTTCCGGGGAATCTGATGCGCTCCTATGGCCTCCAAAGGTACCAGGCGTACATGTGGGGCATATACATACATGCAGACAAAGCACTCATACACATCAAATAAAGATACATAAATCTTTAAAAATAGAACTGGCATGTTTCATTCTTCAACTACACAAATATGCCTGTACATTAAATAAAACTCAGAGAATGTGGAAAGCATAGTTACAACGATTAACAAAGATTTATGAAAAACTTGATGTACAATTCGTTTCAGTTTCGTTTGTTACCTTGAAGGAATTCTAAACTAAGGGTGAGCCTATGGCATCTTTTTCTGTTGTAGACTCTGTAGTTGAGAAGGGCTAAGAGAGAGAAAGCAGGGTGACGGGGTGACATCTCCCTGAGCATCCGAGTGAGATGGGAAGTCCCACCTGGAAAGAAAGAGAGAAGGAACCAAGTGGGTCTCAGGAAGAAGCTTCTCCACAAGGTCACCCCGCGGTCACTGACTGACCATCAGCTATGAAGAGAATGCCTTTGTCATGCAGTGTTATCTGAGAAATTCAGAAACATTGTGACAACAGTCTCCACAGCCAGCAGATGTTACTTTTCTTTTCATCAATTTCCTCTCAGGACATTGATGTGTTAGCCTTCAGGAGGCGGGGCAGAGAAGCCGGCTGAAAACCCCGTGGGTGGCAGGAAGCTTGGTGTGTGTGCTGTTACTGTCTTGTTCTAGGAGACAGGGAAAGAGTAGTCTCTCAGCCTTGAGTTTATCTCCCTGGCGTCGGTGACTTCAAACATTCAGCCCACTGTGACTTCCAGAATCCTGTATATCTCTGAAGGAAGGGGTCTTGAAGAAACTGAAACCCTATCTGGTGAGAGAATAGAGCAAGGGTCACAGTTGGCTGGAGAGAGGGGTTCAGACCTGGGCTGGTCTCTCCACCAGTGCATCCCCCCTTTGGACACCTCATGAGTCAGTTCCTGGAGTTAGGAACCAGATTCTTGTGTGATTTAACTATTATAGAAGTTAGAGGCAGATTAACACTGAGAGTCAGTTTAACATCTCATGCTTGGCTGCAGGAAAGCCCAGTGTGTAGAAGCGGTTACGGATAAGATGTGTAAAATCCAATTTGATGAAACAAATCAGTCATTTTTGCTTTGGGTCATTTTGTCTCATTTTAGGATGTGGAATAAGGGGGAGGATTCACTGCCAGAGAGGGTCTCTTTATTTCTGTTTTCATCTACTTCTTATCTGAGAAATCCAAAGCACACCCCACATTAGGGAGAGTGGTTTCACCAGCCTCTGTTGATGGCGCTTCAATAACTGTCAACATTTTGTCAACCCTGGCATCAGAGAGCTTGAAAATATAAATTTAATCCACAGAGATTGTGTTTATATTTAGCTCTCCAGAAACCAATGGACTATCCAAAGAGAGAAAGGTTTCCAATCATCTCCTGGCCTGGGTACATGGGGGCTGGGGGACGGGGAGGAAGTGTCATTTCTCAGCTGGTTTGTCATCACTGGTTTCTCTGTGTCTGGCACTGTCTGAGAATATGCTCCAGGCTCCAGGTAGAGCAGAACACCTGGTCTTACCTGGATGTTCCTGCTCACTGTCTAGCTATCTGGAGCGTGAGTGTTCGTGGAAAGCAATTGCCCTGCAGCCAGATTCCAGATCTAATGTTGGGGTTGAGCCAGCCCACGTGGTAGAAGCTGACCTGAAAGTCGGGTTCTCTGCAACAACGTTACTTCTGTTCTATACAGCATAGACCCGAGGGACACTGTGCTGGCTATACCAATTACAATGGCCCTTACCTGGCACTCCCACCTGTTCCGTGTTTCCCAGATGCCAAGGCAGCCTATGGTGTCAGTGTGCTTGTCAGGTGCCACCTACCTACATTGCTTAGTCTGTCTCCTTTGTGTATCTCCCCAGCCAGATGTAGGTTTCCAGGACCCGGGAACTGTGTCCCCTCAGGGTTTAATGTATGTGAAAGATAGTCCCCAGCCTCATCAGCATGTCACTTGGTAGATCAGATGAGACTCTGCTTACAAAAGTATCAAGTGCAGTAGAGCAGGGTTTTTTATGGCATGGCCTTATCCGGCTCTTCTGAGCCCTGGGCTCTCCAGATGTTTGCTTCAGATGCAGGCCAGAGAGAGGCGCTCAGTTGCCAGCTCCCTTCTTTCCAGATGGCAAGTTCTTAGGACTTCAACTGAACTGTTGGACTTTTGGAGCTGGTATGTCCCACCAGAGACCTGGTGTTGCCACATGTCCACAGACTGTGATTTCTATGTACTAAGACAGCATCTTTGTTGTTTAGAGTGATTTGTCACTTCTTGGGGAAGCCTGTGTGTGCAAGGGCACAGCTGAGGCAGAAGCCATTTCTCCAGCATGGTTGAATCCATCCCTTTCCGTACCACATACTCTTACAGTGTGGGTCAGCTCATCTCCCAAAAGCAGTGTGAGCGTGCTGGTATGTGTGTGTGTGGGGGGGGGGATTGTCTATACTCCATCCCTGTGAGACAAGGAAGCCCTTTCTAGCTGTTCTGACCAAAAGAAAACCATGGAAGAGATACAGCACAGCCACCAAGGTTGGGTAATGAAAAGGGAACTCTGCCTGGTTCTTAGGGGACAATCACTGCATTTGATGAAACCTGCAGTGCATAGAGTTCCCACAGAAGTGCTCTGACTCCTGGCTCCCGCTTATGTTCCAGCCAGCTGACACATATGACAGGAAGCATTGGGAAAATGGCAAAACTGCCTTCAGCTCTTGCTTCTGAGGCTCAGAAGTCACAAGCAGACACAAGCCATCATCCCACACCATGTAAGACCTGCAAAAGGCTCTGAGAAACAAGAAAGGATGATTGCTGTTTAAGCACTACATTTGGCATTCAATGAAGGGGACCAATGTCAGACTTCTGTTTTAAAAGATTTATTTATTTTATGTATATGAGTACACTGTCACTCTCTTCAGACACACCAAAGAGGACATCAGATCCCATCACAGATGGTTGTGAGCCACCATGTGGTTGCTGGGAATTGAACTCAGGACTTCTGGAAGTGCAGTCAGTGCTCTTAACCACTAAGCCATCTCTCCAGCCCCAACAGACTTCTCAGAACCATTGTTTTCATTAAGATGAGAAACACAGGAGTGGGAGTTTCACCTGGCAAAAGAATCTAGATTTGCACTGAGGGTTATATTAGCATATCAACTGCCTTAACTTCAGAGGGGGTTGCCAGAGATGGATAATGGACAGCTGCCGTATCCTACATTATGACACCTGAGCACGTATTTCTGAAATCTCTGCTGATCCTGCAAATGGACTTCGTAGGCCTTCCATAAAGTCCTTCAAAGCGCTCTGACTCACCGGGTGCATAATGATAGTTAAATAAGCTACTAGATTAAGAACATGACATACTTTGCATCCACAATACTATCAGGTTCCAGTGTGTATGGGGGGGGGAGGCAAGGCTGATTTATACTATATGAGGGCTTTCATATTGTTTAAATGCTGGAAATAATCCCCACTCAGTCTCTGGAAGTTAAAAATCTGGCTAGAAAAGGGCAAGTAATAATGTTTTTGGAGCCCAAAATTATCACAATTGCCAATATTTTGTGTTAATGTTAGACATCTGGAATAAGACAAAGGGGTCATGCATGACCTCAGAATAGCAGTCAAGAGTCCCAGAGAAGAAATGGCTTCAAAAAAAGTGTTCAGTGGACCCTCAATGCTAACGGAGGAGCAGTGGGGTCCAGGGTACAGTGCAGAGCCAGCTGTACATCTTAACAGTAATATAAACAAATGACCTGCCCCCTTGGCAAGGTCCCTGATGTGGGTTCTGAAGATTTCTTCCCTGGAGACTGCCTCAGAAAGTAGCAAGACTTCTCAGGAGGGGTCAAACTTATAAGAAGTGAGGTTAGAAGCAAAACAGAGGGAGGGATAGGAGAAACAAAGGAACAGGATTTAATTTACTGCTGGGGATGAGACTTGAGCCTGCCCTGTAATCCCCGCGGTCTTCCCAGCTTCTCCAGAGCCCAGGACGTGTGTGATCTCTGGTTCAGCATTAAATGAGCAGAGATAAACAAGTCTGGAGCTGAGGGTCTCATGGGGATCTACTGAGGCAAGGGTAAACCTGGATGAGGAATGTGGGGTTACACCCTTTCTCAGTAATCTCAGGAAAATTCACTGTGATCCCTGAAAAAAAGAAAACTGTTGGGCTGTTTTAAAAATTTCATAGTGAGTAGTGAAATGGAAAGCCGTGGGGTGAGTTTAAGGCCTGGGTGAGTCTGACTTAGCCTTTTATATTTAATGACTATAGTGGTCATGCACAGCAGACATTTTTCCCCTCTGTGCTTAAGTTCTGGACTTTATATGAATGAGAGACAGACAGACAGAGACAGGCATGGTAGTGACACACACCTTTTCATAAGATAAAAATTTGAGAGAGGCAGAGTACCTCTGGTGGCCTGCCCCTGAGAAGTTAGGCCATGAAACACCTCTGGTATAAGAGGTTTATTGAGGAGAGGAGTGGAGACATGGATGAGAGATAAAGACAGGCAGACAGGCAGAGAAGAGAGAGGGACCAGGAGAGAAAGCAGGGAGGGCAAATAGAGAAACACAGGAAAAGACAAGGAGAGGCACAGGGGCAGAGAGAGGGATCTGGGGTGCCTGGGGACCCTTTTATCCCCAGCACACACCCAGCACACCTGGAGACTGCAGGTGATAATACAAGCTGAGTAGGCCGGCGGCATTGCCTGTATCCTAACACCTTAGTCCTAGATCTTGGAGGTCAGAGGTAGGCAAAATTCTGTGAGTTTAAGGCCAGTCTGATCTACACTGAGTTCCAGTTAAGCAAGGCTACTTAGAGAGACCCTGCCTGAAAAAAAGAAAAAAGGGAAAAAACAAGATAGGAAGGAAGGGTGGGGGACAGGGGGACAGAGGGACAGAGGGAGGGAAGATAGATCATTATGTTTTATTCCCTTTTGGAGGTATTCGTAGAGAGGTTTAGTCTTCACTATAAGAATTCCTGTGCTTTACCTAAAAGACAGAACAGGTCTTTATGTAAGGTGTCATATCTCATGTGAGTTTATTCTGATCACTAACTTAGACCTGGAAACTGTGATGTCATCAAACATCACAGAAGCACAGGGACAGTCCAAAAGCCCATGGCTAAGTGCTTTCTGTACATTTCCAAAACTGTTTCTGGTGAGTTGAGATGGATTTGAGTCCAGAAAACATGTCTTGACTATCTCTTCTTCTGTATGATCTACCTTCATACACAGGCACACACACACACACACACACACACACACACATACATACACACACACAGATATACACAGACACCAACAGACACAGACACACATACACAGAGACACACACAGATGTACACAGACACACATACATACACACAGACACACACATACACAAACAGATGCACACAGATACACACAAACACAAACAGACACACAGACACAGAGACACATACACAGAGACATACACAGATATACACAGACACACACATTAACACACAGAGACATACACAGACACACAGAGATACACATAGACACACAGAGACACACACAGACACAGACATACACATACACTCACACAGAGAGACACACATAGATACACACACACATTGACACACAGACATACACATACACCCACTTACACACAGAGACACATACACTCATAGACACACAGGCACATACATATACACACAGACATACACACACATATTCTCACGCAGACATACACAGACACACACAAACACCTGCAGACATAAACACACAGACTCACACATACACTTACACTCACACACAAGCACAGACACAGGCACAGAGACATACATAGACCCACCAATTAAGATTATGGTATTAAAGCAGTACCAGAAAAATCCCAAAAGGAAGAGACCCTTGATTCTCCTCCTTAAAGCTCTGTTACAGTGGCTGTCAGCCTTCCTAATGCTGCGACCCTTTCATACAGTTCCTCATGGTGTGGTGACCCACAACCATAAAATTATTTTTGCTACTTCATAACTGTAATTTTGCTACTGTTATGAACCGTAGTGTAAACTTCTGTGTTTTCTATGGTCTTAGGTGATCCTGTGAAAGCTCATTTGGCACTCAAAGCTTGAGTGACACCCACAGGTTGAGAACCCCTGCTCTAGAGATTCCAGAACCTTCCTAAAGGCAGAACAGGAGAATTCCTTGAAGAACACCAGGTCCCACCAGAGATTTAACCCAGCCATGGAAAAGAAACAGACGTGAATTGCTTGACTCCACAGAGACCATTTATTCAGTGTACAATTTGCAATGAGTGCAGTATAAGTGGGAGGAACAAGTTGGGGATGGCAAAGGGAGAGGGGATTGTGAGAAAGAAAGCTAAAATTAATGGGAATTTGAGCAGTAGTGTGGAAACTACATATATATGCATGCATGCAACCTAAACAATAGGAGAGTCAAAGACCCAGCTAGCCACCTCATGTCACCAAATGAAGCTTTCAGTCCTGGGAATTGGTTGCATCTAATTGAGTTGTTCACCAAAGGGGTCTCATGGGAACCCCCAAACAACCCAAGCTGTTACCAAGACAATAGGTTGCTCTCCACAAATTGACAACAAAGCCCTATATTTCTAAAGACAACACTTGTCTAACTCATTGAACATGGAGATGTTGGGAGCAACCTTGCTTATACATTAAAGGCCTAAGTCAGCCATAGGCCTAAGTCAGCCATACTTGCCTACTGACACAAAGTCTTGGTCTCTGTGGGAAAGCACTAACCCTAGAACAGATAGCTATGATCTTGTAGACAGGTAGCCCTGGTGGGAAAGTACCAGCCTAAATAAGAACAAATAATCATAGATCTTATGGACAGGTAGCTTTGGTGGGAAAGTATTAACTTAGATAAGAATAAATGATCAATAGATCTTATGGACAGGTACATAGTGACCTGTTCCGCCCTGCTTCTTCTATGAACTCTTCATCCAGCCAATATCCTGTTCTGAAAGACATTTGTACTCCCCCTGAGAACACCTGTGCTCCCCAGAAACAAAGAAGACCCTACATCATCCCCTCCCCATATCCTGCTTCAATGTGTATATAACTCCCGTGTCGAAAAATTAAAATTTGACAGCTCGATCAGACTTCCAGACCTGCTGTCCATTTCTCTCATACCCCAGCTACCCAGTTCCCTCTCCCAGGTCTTCTAATCCCAGGTCAACCCCCCGTGGGACTGGGGCGTGAGGATGTCAAGCAGGTGACTATCTAGAGCCTTTGTCCTTGTGTTCCAGCATCCTTGTTACACGAGTCTTCCAAATCATCAGCGAAACCTCCCTGAACCTCAGTAAGTGGACCAATGACACTGAAGTGGGTGAGATGTCAGACAAAGAGTTCAAAAGTCTACTTTTAAAAATAATAATGGCCAGGCTGGAGAGATGGTTCAGTGGTTAAGAGCACTGACTGCTCTTCTAGAGGTCCTGAGTTCAATTCCCAGCAACCACATGGTGACTCACAACCATGTGTAATGGGATCCAATGCCCTCTTCTGGTGTGTCTGAAGAGTGCAATAGAGTACTCACATGCATAAAACTAATAAATCTTAAAAAAAAATAATAAAGGCCACATAAAAGGCTCACATAAACAGTTGAATGAAATTAAGAAGTCAATGTAGAAAGTGCGTGAGAAAGTCCACAGCGTGAAGGAGAAATTCAGCAAGGAAATTGGGATTTTGATTTTTAAAAAATGTTGGAACTGATCTGGAGAGTTCCAAGCAGCGATATCCTGGAGCCTGCAGACACTATTGGAGCCCCACAGAAGTGGTAACTAGGTGGCCCTTCCCAGTTCGTTGCTGCTTGCTGTAACCAACCCTCTGCTTAGTGTAGTCAATGGAGAAACAGCAGAGGTGTCCTCTAGTCAGCTTGCACTGGGAAACTTTCTGCTTTGAATACTCACCAGATAGCTAAATCTGCAGATAGAAGACGTCCTAAGGGAAACAGCTCTGGAGTCTTTTCCATTCTGGGGCCAGGGAGGGAATCAAATCCCATATCAGGGTAAGCACAAGCCATCTGCAGAAGTTTGCATTCTCTGGGAATCTGGAGAAGCCTGGGGCCATTATCTGTTTCCCTCTGGTAAAAAGCACAGCTGTTGGCTGAAAAGTGTGTGAAATTTGTAGTGAACTAGTTTTTCCCCGTGGTAAAAGAAATTTAACTTATAATGTATTTTATCAAAGAAACAAAGCTTTTTTTTTCTGCACATTGGATATAGTTCTAAGTGTTCTTTGTAAGTATTAGCACATTAAATCTTTTAACAAACAATGAAGTATTAGTATTCACCCCATTTTACGTAAGAAGGAGCCACAAGAGGAGAGGCTAAGTAGCTTTCCCAAGATTCCATAGGTTGGGGATGGCTAACGCAAGAACCACACAGCAATCTTGTAGCTACTTTGCCAGAATGCTGGGAGGGCTTGTGCCAGTACCTCATCTTTCCTGTATGAAGGTAAAAAATATCAGATAATGAAGATAAAAATGTAGTCTGAGGCTCAGTGCTCTGTACTAGCCCTGCAGAGGGTGAAAGTACAGACCAGGAGGTTGATACATGGCGGGCTCTAGACAGTCATGGTTATTGCTGTTACACTCTCAACACTTACTGGGGGGCAAGCTCAGCTTGAACTTACAGTGGCAAGTGGAAGAGACAGTCGCCATCATCTCTGCCACAAAAGTGGACAGCCACGAATGCCACCTTCGCTTCACACAGGACAGGGGAGTTACAGTCAGACGGGTGTGCTGAAGCAGTGAGCCCAGAGAGCACCAGGCACCATGCCCAGCCCTTCCCTTCCCCAGGCTTATGGCCTATGTTAGTCTGCATCTCTTGAAGGTAAGCCTGGTGGTTATACAACAGTGGTTAAAGCAGCTAGAACAAAACCACCACGCTGAGGAACCCTGGGGTCTCAGAGAAAACATTGTTATTGAATGTTACAGCGTCTTTCAACACTCTGATACAACGGATTCATATAATCAGGCATGGTAAGATCTTAGGTACTGGAATTTGGACCTTCTGTTGATATTTATGAAACATTCTGGCTCCTCTCTCAGTCTGCGGTTTACATTGTCCCTATCTCCTTCATGCCAAGTTTGTAGAATCCTGCTAGTTCAATTGTTCATGTGGCTGTTATTTAAGCTAGTATGATGTCTATCGGTTATATTCTTTATGTTATGAGAACCCCTTTACCCCCTTTGCTCTGGTTTATACAGAAAACTGTGAGTGTTTGGGGGAAATTACTCCAGATGATAAAGTGAGAGGTGGCTGAAACTCATATGCTTAAATTCTTATCATCATAAAACCATCTTTTTAAAAAGCCTTTCTGTGTATGTGTGTGTGTGTGAGCATGTGTCCACATGAGTGTGGGCATGCACATATCATGGTGCACATGTGAAGGTCAGAGGTCAGCTTTCTTAGCCAGCCCTCACATCCTAACTTAAGATAGTCTTTTGTATCAGGGTCTCTCTTGTCATACTGTACACTGTAAGCAAGCTGGCCTGTGACTTTCCAGACAATTCTGTCTCCACCTCCCATCTCTCAGAAGGAGTGCTGGGAACAACAGGGAAAAAGCTAACAGTAAACCTTTTAGATATTTTAACAAGGTCCTTCCTCAGGGGAACCTGGCCACCCCTTTATTCAAGGGGTTCTGGGTCTGCAAACTAGCTTAAGTCTGGAAATTATTCACAGGCCAAGATTGCCTTTTGTTGTGATCTGATGTAGCCCTTTCTTTCATTTATTTGAGAATTTTTCTGCTTGTATAGATCAAACAAAACTGTAGTAAGCTTCTTATCTACTCCATGCCTGGGAAGATTATGATTGATCAGCCAGTCATACAAATCATGCTATTGTAAAAATCGCTTTGCCTGTGCTGCCTATTACAAGGTCAGGATACTACGGACATTGCTTTGCCTATTCTGCCTATTACAATAGCCGCTGTACCTTGCCTTAGACAATTCAGTGCTGCCCCGGCCCCTGATGCTTCAGGGAACTTCACCCACTAAGCTATCCCCCAGTTCCCTCACGGACACTTTTTGTTGTGTGCTATTACATCTGTAGATGTCATCGTTTCATATTCTTTTGTCCTTAATATTTGTGTTGATTATAAGCAGTTCTGGGTATTGATCCCCTCACCAAGCTATCTTCCTTTTGGGGCCATATATTTGTTCACCTCCCCCCTTCCTGAGCAGCCTGAAACCTTTGGTGTAACTTCTAAGAAAACGCAGACTTAGGAATGCATAGGGTAAGGTTGGTTGGAGAAGCACCCTTTGATGATCTGCATCCCTGACCACACCCAGATGTCAGGTTCCACTAATTGCTAGCTGATTGTTCAATTGCTTTCATTAACACCCTGGGGCATAAATTACCCCACAGTCAGATCTGATTAGATTTGCACTCCTTCACAGGGGTAGTTCTGAGGTCAGTGCTTGAAGTTTGTCGTGACCCCAAGAGGACTCTCACTAACTGTCTCTTTCCCCGGTTCTCTCATGACATGGCTAGTCTTGGTTTTGCTTCTGAATACTTCTCCTAAGTGCTTGCCTCTGAGACTTTCATCACTTGGAGGTGGGAGCCATGGAGTGTGTTCTTTCCCCCATATTTAGTTTTAAACAAGATCTCAGGAAGGCCTGCCTTCCCCTCCAGGGAAGACTTCTGGGCCTCAGCTCCACATCTGTAGCAGGTACACTGCAAATCTCTCTGAGTGTGGAGACTGCCTTGGGAGCAGGACACTGAGTGAGATGGAAGCTTCAGATTTCTAAGCTTTTCCCTCCTAATGTAACTCTACTGCCCCCCAAAACTGCCCCCCAAAACAAGCTTTCATCTCAAATGGCCTTAGAAAGACGAAACTCCACATTGACCAGTTAACTAAGACTCCAAGCAGAAGTGCTTGAGGACTTGCCCTGCCGTCTTCAACCTGGAGTTCTTCAGGTTGTCCAAATTTTCGAAATGTCTGTTAAGACACCCCATTTGGCTGAATCTCACTAAATGTTTATCGCTTTTGGACATTGTGCAAATTCTTCCTCAGATTTCCTGAAAAGAAGGTACAGGCAGTAGCCTGTCTCTCAGGTTTTCTTTGAAGGGAAGGAAGGGCTATCTCCAGCCATGGCATCCTAGCTATCTCTGTGCTCAGGTGAACATCCCTGGCACTGATGCTGACACAGGCAGAGATATGGTGTTGGCGTCTTCCTTAGGGGACCTTTGTACCACAGAGGCTCAGTGGTTACATATGTTCACTTCTGTTTCTAAGTTGACCTTCCCTGGAAGACTACCCTGACATGACTTTATTATGCTTATTAACTGGCTAGTCTATTCCACATTTCCTTTGCCTAAGGGCAGCCACTCACTCTTTTAATGTTTTAAAATACATGAGCAAAGTCCCCCAGTGGTACAGGGTTCTGTCTCTGCCAGGTCATCACCAAGGCCTTTCATCCTATGTGACAATTCCCATGACATTCCATGGGCACAGTAACGCATCATGTTGGCATGTGACTTAAGACGTCAGAGGATGCCTCCCTAAAACTTCTGTTATTGAATTTTATCATGTGTTCCCTTTACTGTAGAACATGGAATATGGCCGGGCGGTGGTGGCACACGCCTTTAATCCCAGCACTTGGGAGGCAGAGGCAGGCGGATTTCTGAGTTCGAGGCCAGCCTGGTCTACAGAGTGAGTTTCAGGACAGCCAGGGCTACACAGAGAAACCCTGTCTCGAAAAACAAAACAAAAGAACATGGAATATGAAGCTCAAAGAGGTTTGCTTTTCTAAGATCACATCGTAGTTAGGGTTTCCATTGCTGTAAAGGGATACCATGACCAAGGTAAATCTTATTTAAAAAAAAAAATAACATTTAATTGGGGCTGGCTTACTGTTTCAGAGGCTCAGTCCGTTATCATCATGGAGGGAAGCATGGCAGTGTCCGGATATACGTGTTGCTGGAAGAGCCGAGGTTTCTACCTCTTGATCCAAAGGCGGCCAGGAGACTGGCTTCTGCAGGCGTATCACCACACACATCACCAGGAGGAGGGTTTCTCTTCCACACTGGGCTGAGCTTGAGCATAGGACCTCAAAGCCCCGACACACACAGTGAAGAACTTCCTTCAACAAGCCCACACCTCCTAATAGTGCCACTTCCCCTGGGCCAAACAAATTCAAACCACCACAGATCGCCAGGTGTGCCACATCCTCTCTTTTCATCATGTCTGGGCCAAGGCTGAGGACAGTGGGCAGCCTGGGGTAGAAGCTGCAGCATGCCTTGTGTGCTTATGTACAACACATGTCTTCCTCATTCTTCCATGTGAGAGAGCCAGGTCTGCTGCTAGTCTCAGGAGGATGAACTAGGTCATGGAGAGGGGTGTCTGCAGGAAAAGTTTGCACAGTAGAACCAATGTGAAGTCCAGGCTCTCCAAGGAGAGCACCAAACACTGATGAAAGGAAGGGAAGTATCGGGTCATGCATATGCAATGCACCTGCCAAGTGCTCTGGATTCACAAATGAAATACACACGTACACACACACACACACACACACACACACACACACACACACACCAGCTAATTTTGATATGCCTTGACTAGCTCAATGGCTGGACATTTTTAAACCTCCCCAAGGCTAGCAAATACTCCTCTGGTATTCCTGAATTAACATCTTTTAAATCAATGTTTTATCTTTGCTGCCCTGTTACCTTCTGGGCAGGACCCCCACCATAGGGTCACATTCCCTTTCCACCTACTTTGTAGGATGGTTTCTCTCCTTCAGCTCTTAAATCTGATCCTTCTCCTTCTGAGTCAAGGTGATTCTCCTCTTCTGCCCCTCTCAGTCCCTTTCCTGTGCAATCTAAATGTCCCACCTCTGTCTCCCTGCCCAGCCATTGGCTGTATGGTAATTCTTTACTACCAATCTAAGCCAGAGACTCTCAGGTCTGGAAGCAGCTTTTGGGAGCTAAATCAAGACAAAGCATTAGAACCAATTCCCTACATGGAAGAGAAGAAGAAAAGGAAGGGAAGAGAAGAGGAAAGGGAAGGGAAGAGAAGATGAAAAGGAAGGGAAGAGAAGAGGAAAAGGAAGGGAAGACAATAGGAAAAGGAAAGGGAAGGGGTAGGACTGGGGAGAGGAGATGGAAGGAGGAGAGGGAAAGAAAGGAGAAAGGGAAATAGGGAAAAAGGAAGATGTGACAGTTAGTGTTGTTAACATCCGGAATCACCTGGAGCCATTGGCATGTTTTTGGGTAATTAGGTACATAGATGTGGGAAGACTATCTTAACCATGGGCAGGACCATTTTTCTTTCATCAACTTGACACAGGCTAGGGTCCTTAGAGATGTAGGAATCTCAATTAAGAAAATTCCTTTATCAGATTGCCCTGCAGACGAGTCTTTCAGACATTTCCTTGACTAATAATTGATGTGGGAGGGCCAAGTCCATTGTGGTTTGGAGTTCTGCTGGGCGAGTGGTCCTGGGAATATGAGGAAGCAGGCTGAGCAAGCTATGGGGAACAAGCCAGTAAGCAGCGCTCCTCCATGGCCTCTGCTTCAGTTCCTGCCTCCAGATTCCTGCCCTGCTTGAGTTGCTGTTCTGGCTTCCCTCAGGGATGACCTATACTGGGAATGTGTAAGCCAATAAACCCTTCCCTCCCAAGTTACTTTCAGTCATGGTGCTTACTACAGCAATAGAAAGAAAAGCTAGGACTCCATTTGACCCAGCCCTAGGGAAGTGTGTCTCTCCAGTATGGAATTTCTCCTGTGCTTTAAGGCTACATTGTATTTTGTGTGCTGTTGTAGTTTAGTGGAACCCTGTAGACAAACCTCATCTCATCATTTATTCACTATAAATAATTTAACTTCCCTGGTCACAATCAGCCACTTAAAAGACATGTATGGCCTTATAGGGCCAGCCTAAGGTTTAATAAAATAATGTGTGTAAGTAACCTTGGGAGAGTAATTTACTCAGTAAATTCAATTTTAAAGTAAGAATGCTGTGCATAAACTACACTTTCATTCTACAGGGACTGTCACTAGTGTGTGTCCAGTTACTGAGTTGGGTTTGGTTCTTCTGCACCACACTCAGGCATTTGTTAAGTCTCTGTTCACTTGGCAGTTGTGTATAATCATGCACACACTTGCACATGGGTACCAGTGGTGTGCATTTGGATTCGTGGCATGGGTACCAGTGGTGTGCATTTGGATTCGTGGCATGGGTACCAGTGGTGTGCATTTGGATTCATGGCATGAAACGTACAGTACAGGGCAGATTCTAAATAAGTAGGATGCCTGGGCTTAGCTTTCTGTTGAAGAGATAAAAATCTAAATCTGAAAAACTAACAACTTAGTCCAATGTAGGTTTGTTTGTTTGTTTGTTTGTTTGTTTGTTTGTTTTAAATACATGATGAAAGGGAAAAAGCCTCAGGGGCTTAGGGGAGGGAAGTCAGCCCTGGCTGAACTTGGGGTTGTGCTAACCTGGGAAGGAGACACGGGTGGACAACACACCAAGAATCACCCGGGGGTGGCAGACTGAAGAGTAAGGAGTGTCTCTTGCCTTTTTAGTAGAAACAAAAGAAACACAGGAGTCACCTCTCGCCATAAATTTTGCCATAGATAATCCAGAAGTCAAGACGTAACGAGTGTCTGGATATAAGAGCTTTGAGACTTTAGTCAGCTCTATGGGAAGGCTGAAGTTCACACGGGAAGAGATGGTGAGGGGCTACATTCAAGGGGCAAGGTTGGCCCTCCATGGACACAAGAAAAGCCCCACTACAGCCCTGAGCCTGGCCCTCCTCTTCTGCCATCTAGCAGGCATTTAGCAAAACCCGGTTTCCCTGGAAGCCCTAAGTAGCCCCCTCTTCATCCAGAAGATCCTGCCCTGTCTTCCCTCCACCCAGAAATTCCCAGGGCTTCTCCTCAACACTGTGTAAGTGGGCCTGAAGGAGCAAAGGGCGGCAGGTCTTCACTGCTTTCTCATCCACCTGCAATCAAATTTTAAAGAATGTCAGTCATTCATCCCTAAATAATCCTTACCATATCCTTTGAATATCCTAGAAACTGGAAATTTTATTAAAATTTGGTCATATGCAAATACATTTGTCTCACCTCCAGAAAGTAGCATAAAGAACCGTGTCCTACCAGGTACCAGCTTGGCTGTTTTGGAGACGATCCCTGATATCTCATTTAATTTAAAAGTCTTCCCCAATCTGGGCCTCCACGCCTACTGATGGTGTTGAGCACAGGGTAGTGGAGACTCTTGTTGCTTCTCACAGTGTGTCTTCATTATTTTTCTGTTGTTGTGATAAAGTGCTGACTTAGGTGGATTATAAAGTAAAGTGTATTTGGGCTTACATTTCCAGAGGGTTAAAATCCAAGATGGAGGAGCAAAAGCATGGGGGGGCAGGAGCTGAACTAGAGCTCCTCTCTGAAACTGCAAGCACAAGCAGAGAACACACTGGAAAGAGGGTGAGACTTAGAAACTGAAGAGCCTCCCCCACAGTGACATACTTCCTCAGGCAATGCCACACTTCCTAAACCTACCCAAAAGCCACCAACTGGGGACCATGTGTTTAAAAAAAATCCAAGCCACTGGGACACATTCTCATTCAAACCACGGATGTGGTGCTCAGCAGGAAAATCTGCCCCCTCCCTCAGTAGCAAAAGGGTGTGGTTACTGGCCGCCTCTCTTTGCCAACTGCACCTCTCAAGTGACTCCAATATTCCAAATCTACGAGCCAATCCTCGGTTGCTTCCTCCTTGCCAGAGTGATTAATTAAAATTTTTATCTTCATAGTTCTAACTAGTAACTCCTCATTCATTTCTGTAATGTTATCCAAAAGATACCATTGTTCATCAGGGCCTTTCAGATAGGCATAATCAGCCATTTCTCTCCTATTTGAACCGTCTTCATTCCTGTAATATTTGTGGGTGCGGTGGCTGTTGGATGCCTTTGAGATTTGCAGAGTTTTGCAGCTGTGGAAAAATCTCCACTAAAGCTTCTCCAGCTTAGTTTAACTCAGATGTCTGGACCTGGTGTGGTTAGCAGAAAATTTCAATAGAGCAGTAATTACTTTTTTATTATTGTAATATACGGGAAGAAAATCCTGGCTTCCAAACTGGGAAGTCTTGCTGTGAGTCAATAAAGCTCCCACCTCTGACCTCTCAGAGGCAGGGACAGGAGTCTTGTGACTCCTAGGATAGAGCTGGGGGGGGGGGGGGCTCTGAGGTCCCCCAACCAGGTTGGGAAAGATGAGTGTGGGGCTGAGGTCACTCCTGGCCTTTGTGTCCTGGCTCCTGCCTGGCGGCTGGGTCTGGCAGGCCAGTGGCTGGGAAGGAGGCCCGGCTTTGTCCTTTGTTTCTCCAGCCCCAACAAACACATCTGAGCTGTTTGAGTGTGTACTCACTTGAAGACCTCTGGCATCCCAGGGAGATTTGGAGCCTGTTCTGTGGCCTTGAGGGCATAGACCACCTGGCCTTGGTTAGATTCCAGCCTGTTGTATCTCAGCTAACTGTCAGTCACCTGCATCAAAACTATTCTTCAGAGGTTTACATCCCTCTCCCTGCTGTCAGATTCTGCTTCTTCTAGCACCTTTCAGCCCCATGGGAGGGGACTGGTCCTTGTCAGCCTATTGCCAATCAAGTATTAATGTTCTGGGTGTTGTCTCTGTCGCAGCAAAGCTTAGCTAGAACCCCAGGTGAGTGGGATAGAGAATGAAAGGGAATTTTGAAATTTCCTTTATTCTAGTTTCTGAAACCTTCTGCAAAGAGCATAATATTATATGTTGGGCATTCTAAGGCATGTTAGACCTTGGGTATGAAATAGTTACACATATGGTGAGCCCAAGCAGGGTGAGCTGGACACAGTCAATCCAGGCCTCTTTGGCTGAACATTTGGTGACTGTCAAGAAATATGTGCTGTGAGACAGGCCTCTTAAAAATCAGATGTCATACATTCTCCACACCCACTGAGATTTCTGAATCTCTGGTGATTTAAATAAGAATGTCCCTCACAGTTTCAGGCATTTGAACACTTCAGCTGGGCTAAGTGCACCCTGTGTACCTGACTGGATATGTGGAATGATCTGAGAAATCCACAAAGTCCTCTGCTGTCCATTTATCCTCTGAAAATGTTCTGCACAGATTGACAAATGGTGGTCATGACTTGGAGTAAGGCCCTCTAAGAGCTCCCCCCAACCCCACCCCTGCAAGTGCACCTTTACAACACAGACACATCTTGGGAAGGACATTTCACTCCATTGAAACGTGATTTATCACAGATTAGCTATTGGGTATGGATGGAAATGCCTGGAGTGGGCCAAGCAACAGGCAGTTTTGCTAAGAGAAAGGAGACATTGTTCACAGCATGAGAGAAGGAAGCACAGTAGCTCCATGCTAGGTCAAGAAGACCCCAAAACTGCAGGGTTCCTTTATAGGGGAAGTATGAGCTGCCTAGAATGTGGGGAATGAAGGTGGAGCAGGAAGAGTCTTGGGAGGATGGAGGATGAGCAGAGAAAGAAGCCAGGACAAAATGTTCACAGTAGAGTCATTTTATGCAGACCCACAAGGAAAACAGATAAAAATAACACTGAACGATGACACCCTCAGATGACTGCTAATGACTTGTAGACACCACTGATAGCCCTCCCTATTCTTCATTTCCCTGCAAAGCCACCCAATGCACACTAGTAATTATATAATTTTATGTGAATTAAGTTAATAAATGAATAGATACATGAGCAATGGAGACTAATATCCAGTACACATAGACTTTAAGTTTACTTATGCAAACAGATATCAAACAATAAAGCCCGCTTTGTCCTGAGTCATACTCTTCATAAGTCACCTTCTGAATATATTTCACAGACACAAACAGCCTGGGAGTTTTTTTCCTGGTGGTGATTTGAACGAGAATGTTACCCATAGGCTCACATATTTGAATACTTGGTCCTCAGTTGTTGGCTCTGTTTGCGTAGGTTCAAAGGTCTTGCCAGAAGTACTTGCTTAAGTAAGTATGTCACTGACAGAGGACTTTGAGGTTTCAAAGCTATGCACCATTCCAAAGCTCCCCCCCTCCACACACACACCCTGCTTCATGCTTACAGTTCAGAATGTGAGCCCTCAGCTTCCTGCTCCTGCCACCACACCCGCTGCTTCATGCCATGGGTCCCCACCATCATGTACCTCTGGAACCATAGCCACAGTTAACTCTTATATGAGCTGCCTGGATCGAGGGGGTTTTAGCACAGCAACAGAGAAGCAATGGATACAGTCCTCATGAGTGCATCTGTCTTCCTGGGGCTCCTCATGGAAACTGCCTCTGTTCTCTATCCTCACAAAGGCTTGACTGTTGCCTGTGCCCTGGACTATTCTCTGCCTGACCCTACCTGCCCTTGGGATTAGAGGTGAGGTGGTGCTGAGTCAATGACACAGACTCTAGGAGCAGGTGAGAAACGTGCAGCAAGCTCGCCTGAACACTGATGCAAGCTCCTTTAATACCCTCCACCCATGCCCCATTGCTCCCAAGTGAACATCTCTTCTGAACAGCAGTTCCTGATTGGCTGGCATTGTCTGCACCATCAATTCTTGGTCTCTCTCAAGCAGTCCTCAGTTAAGTCCTCAATTAGATGCTTTTGCAGCTGCTCACGCTGGTGTTTACGTAGAGGTGGCCCCACCGTCCCTGCTACACTGGACCATTGCAAATTCCAGGACAACTCAAGTACCTCTGCAAGTCTCTAGATGGACAGGAGCTGTCCAAGTGCCGCAGGAAAGAGTTATCTTCTGGAGGTATCTGTAGGGTGGGGTGGGACTCAGAGGTCATTTCTTTATCCCTTACCCAGACTGACCAATATCTAAACAGTACAGAAATCACAACACATCAGTATTGTGTTGCTCCAAGTGTTCTGACCTTGAGAGAGGCTCCAGAGCACACCTCCTCATGACTATGAAAGCCTCGTATGAGTTCTGAGATGCCAAAGGTCAAGATTTGTGAAGAGAAATCTGCTCTCCAAGGAACCAGGTTACTTTATCTAAAGAAAGAATTAATATGGTAACCCTAGTCTGATCCCAAGGTCTGAGCCCAAATCGCAGCCCCACACCATCTTTCTTGACCTCTGACAGTTTAAAGCTCTCCTACTTCAGCCTTGACCTCAGGCCAACGGTTGGGAGTCTCCACTGACCCCAGAGTGGGCTCTGCCTCTCTGTTTCCAAATGTCCCTCTGGAACCAATGTTTTCTGTCTTGACTGGACCAGAAGTCTTTGCATTTTAAGAAGGAAAAAATAATTCAGATTGGATGCTGAATGAATTCCTTGCAAATGGCTTAACCATAGAGTGTTGACATTTCCTTTTACTTACCCTAATGATGTCGAGTTTCTTAAATGTGTTTGGCGGCATACACATATCTTTCATATGGGTTTTTTTATATGTCCTTTGAACATGAACTCTTCTAAGACTTCATTGTGTTTATTAGGTTTCTGCTTGAAATGTGGCTGGACCATAAGTTAGTTTGCCCTTGGAAGGCCAAGGTTTGACCAAGGAAGTAAAAAATAAAAAAAATTTAAGTAAGGAGTTTCCTAAATGGTGTGTGTGTGTGTGTGTGTGTGTGTGTGTGTGTGTGTGTGTTACAGGGGTAGGATGATAGTTGCATAATATTCTGGGATGTAAAGCAATAGCCTTATATAGCTCAAGAACCTAAAATAATTAGATCTTTCCTCATTAATCTTACTTTCTTTAGCATCTGAAATATTAATGGCGGCTTCATGCTAGGTCTGTGTCTTACCACTCATTTCATTGAAATCACCTCTCTTAGTCATTACTTTTTATGATAGTCCAAGCTTCTCAGGTCCAGCCAACCTATGATCTAGCATCAGGACTAAAGGAAATACTTCATCCTTGGAAACATCTGAGCGAGAACCAAGGCCCTTCTGCTAACACTAAAATCGCCCTGAGCAGCTAGGCACACAAGCATTTTTTCTCTTCCTTATACCCAAAGACAAAACCCATAATAGTCTCATCTTACAGGTCGACTTTCAAGTCACAAAATTTACATATTATCCACAAAAATATGCTATGTTTTCCACTTGGATTTGGTTAAAATTGGCAGGGCAATCTTAAAGTTATTGCTTCTTGATTTTTCCCTTTATAACTGCATTTCAAACATACACACAGGGAGATTTTCACATTGGGATAAATTAAAGCATGCAATGACAAAAAAATCACTTTACCATAAGTAGTTATAAGACCAAAAAATGTCTGCAGCTCATTTTCAGTGCTGAATGAGTCCTCAGGCCTAAGGGAAAGGCAGTGCATGGGATGAGCCCTATGTTTACTTTGTCTTGGGGGTAAGTTAGGGACAGGTTCTTGGCATTAGCTTCAGGAGTCAAAACTAAAAAAAGACTTGGAGGTGGTAATGACCTAAGAAAATAGATTTGGATGATCAGGGCCGAGGATCCTAGAGATGGGGAGAAAGGAGGAAGAGCGAGAAAGCAGAGCAAGAAAGCACACAGTCATATGGTGCTTTTCTATGGGTCGTTGGCCAGGGAGTGGCTGGCTGTACATTGCTCCAGGAGGTGATGAAGACAGAGCTTCTATCCTTTCTGGGATGAGGAGTTACAGAGATACTAGAGCTATATACTTCTGAAAGGCAGAGGGGCTCCAGCCACTCAGGATGGAAAGGCTTCCTTAGTACTCCAGGAATCCAGAGAGCCAAATGACTCAGTTGGTAAAGGGCTTGTCAAGCCTGGGACCTGGTTCTGATCCCTAGAATCCACATAAAAATGCCGGGTCTTACGGTGTGCACTTGTAATCCCAGCCCTGTGGTAGTGGAGACCAGAGGATCCCTGAGGCTCACTTATAAGCCAGTCTTACCTAATTGGTGGGCTCCAGGATAATGAAAGACCCTGTAACAAAAAAGGAGGGACGGCATTCCTAAGGATGACATTTGAGGTTGTCTTCTGAGGATGACACTTGAGGTTCTCTTCTGAGGATGACACTTGAGGTTGTCTTCTGAGGATGACACTTGAGGTTGTCTCCTGAGGATGACACTTGAGGTTGTCTTCATAGGATGACACTTGAGGTTGTCTCCTGAGGATGACACTTGAGGTTGTCTTCTGAGGATGACACTTGAGGTTGTCTTCTGAGGATGACACTTGAGGTTGTCTCCTGAGGATGACACTTGAGGTTGTCTTCCGAGGATGACACTTGAGGTTGTCTTCTGAGGATGACATTTGAGGTTGTCTTCTGAGGATGACACTTGAGGTTGTCTCCTGAGGATGATACTTGAGGTTGTCTTCTGAGGATGACACTTAAGGTTGTCTTCTGAGGATGACTCTTGAGATTGTCTTCTGGCCTCTATATGTGTGTACACACATTCACAACTCACATACAAAGAAGAAAAAGAAATATCCCTTGTATTTATCTGGGGCATCAAAGAGGAGCCTCCTGAAGAGAAAGAACCACTCCTGCATTAAGGACTCCTCAAGCAACATCACCCCCAACATCAACACAGTAACAAAAACTTTTAAGTGGATGATGGAGGGGGCAGCTTTGACCTACAGTCAAGAGAAAAAATAGTAAACAGAAACAGACTGTGGGAAGAGACAAACATTACAGGTAGCATACATGGGCCTTTTAAATGGCTGTTAAAATATGCTTGAAGATATAAAAGAAAAATATGACCTTGATGAGCAGTGACTCTCAAGGAAAAATAAGTTTAAATAAAAGAACCAAGCAGAAATTTAAGAAAGGGCAAATAGAAAACCTACAATGGAAGATTTATTTGAACAATCAAAATCCAGTCAAGTGAGAAAATGGTCAGTGAACTCAATGAGAGAGCCGCATTATCCAATGTTAAGAGCAGAGGAAAGATTAAAATCAAGTGCACAGACACTTAGTGACCTGTGGGACGCCAGTGTTCTGATGCATATGCATTTATGACAGAGAGAAAGAAGACAGTAAGAGTGGGAGAAGAAAAGAATCTAAATAGAAAAATCAAAATTACTCCAAATTTAGATTTTAAAGACCAACCTATAATGCTAAGAAATGTAGCAAATAATTCACTATAAATAATCATTCACTATAAATAAAAGCACCTCAAAGAAGAATGAAGTCTAAGTTCAGAAAAACAAAGACAATGAAAGCGATTTAGAAATGGAAAATCAAAGTTACTCATTATATTCAGAGGAATGATTCTAAAGATGTCCGATTTCTCTGACAGAACAAAAGGATAAGTATGTGGGTGAAAGAGATTCTCTGATAAATGAAGTAAGATAATATGATGAGAAATAAAAGTGAAATAGTAAAAATATCTTATTAACACAGAATAAAAAAGAAATGAATAGACAATAGGATGACAAATATAGCAATGTGGTTGACTTAAAACCAACCACATTAAATACTAGAAAACTAAA
This sequence comes from Grammomys surdaster, assembly GCF_004785775.1. Taxonomy (NCBI): domain Eukaryota; kingdom Metazoa; phylum Chordata; class Mammalia; order Rodentia; family Muridae; genus Grammomys; species Grammomys surdaster. The sequence continues at coordinate 3,833,576 of NW_021604663.1, read as the reverse complement.
CCATGCTAATTAAAAGACAGAGATTATCTGGACTGGATACAGTAATACGGACTAAAGACAGTGAAGCAGGATTATGAGTTTGAGGTTAGCCTGAAGAACATAGCAAAATGAGGGGGTGGTGCTAGTCTACAATCAAACCCTCTTGTCTGTAAGAGACACATTTTGAATAGGAATGGAGAAGTTGAAAGAAAGGTACATTAAGACACACCAAGCAGGATACCATGGGCTGGAACTATTGTACAGTTGGTAGGACGCTTGCTTAGCATGGAGAAAGCCTTGGTCCTCAGCACTGGACAAACACAAACCACTGTGGCAGAGGCAGGAGGATCAGAAGTTTAGAGTTATTCTCAGCTATATAGCAAGTTGAGGACCAGCCTGGGATAGATAGAACCCTGTTTCAAACATATGTGTGTGTGTGTATACACATGTGTGTGTGTATGTGTGTGTGTGTGTGTGTGTGTATAAAATTACCACTAAGCTAATGGTAAGCACATAAAAACTAGTGGATCTGTATTAATAACAGAGAAGGTAGACTTTGAACTAGAGAGTGCTGATAATAATAATTCACAAAAGTAGAAAAATCAGTTCAAAAGCAAGTCATGCAAATATTTGTGAGCTATTTGAATATGTGCATAGACCTCCCTCCCTCTGCTCTTTATTTTGCATTTAGAACATACACTTTATTATTCTGATTTTAAAAGGATACCTCCAAAAGCATTACCTCAAAACACTACAGAACATTTTCATGAATCTACATCATGTCACATACCCTGCTGGATCATGATTTTACAGGAACCGTCTTCCTACAGAAATCACTTTTATGTCTACTAGTGGTTTTCACTTGGGAAAATGATTCTTATACTTATTTATCAAAGCCAATAATTATTCATGGCTTTATTCTTTCTTACTAATATTTACTTTGTAAACTTTAAATCATTTTAAACAGACATAAATCCCATATATATGGCGATGTATGGATGTATGTATTTATGTATGTATATGGAATAGTTTAATATACAGCTTCATTGTGTGGTATTCAGACTATTAAAGATCTATGCCCTCCTCTTGGCTCTTACTTCCTTCAAAACAGCACCTTACTTCAAAGTATTTCTCTGTGCTCAGGACCATGAAGAACAATGGCTCAGGCGTCCTTCGGCTCTCCAGCATTCATGGATGACAAGGTACTAAAGACAGGACCAGAGCTATAGCTTTTGTATCTGCTGCTCCCCCAGGAAGCTCAGTGGATGCTGTGCTTGGGTTTGGATCTCATTTCATCAGTGTGAGTGGACCTAGAAATTATCTTGGGTGTCAACAGAGAAGACACGGAGACACCTATGCCTGAGCATATGAGAACAAGGCTGGACAGGTAGAAAATGAGGTTTCCCAATTGTGGCTCCTTCCTCGTTGTGTGGTATTTATTTTTATTTCATTTATTTGGTGCGTGGGATCTGACTGGGTGCATGTGTGTATATAGGTATGTGTGCTTGCCCACTCGAGTGAATGTAGAGGCCAAAGAGTCATGTCAAGCTACCACCTCAATCAATCCCTTCTCCATTTTATTTTTTGAGGCAGGGTCTCTTACTGAACCTGGAGCTCAGGGTTTCCCCTAGGTCTCTGGCCATTGAGTCCCTAAGGACCCCCTGTCTCTGCCCCAACACTGGAGTTATGGGTGCCATATATTGCCACACCCAGATTTGTAAGTGGGTACTAGGGATCAAAACTCCTCAGTTCCTCTTGCTTACAGAGCAAGTACTTTGCCTTTCCTCTCCCCCACAGTGACTTTTAGGAGTTCCTAGTCACTAAACAGTCAACAGCACCCCTAGTGGTCAGTCCCCACAATGCATGAAGGCACATTCTTGTAAACGCAATACATTTTTTTTCTTTTTCAAAAAGAAAGGGTTCTAGCCTCAGAAACCTACCCCTGGCTGATGCACATATAATCTCCTATCCATGTGTGATGGCTGTTCTTAGTTGTCAAGTTGACTACAACAGGAATTAATTAAAAGACAATAGGTGTGCTGGGCACAATAGGTGTGCTGGGCACACCTATAAGATACTTTTTTTCTTAATCTGAAATGAGAAGACCACTTCGGATCTGGATGTTTGAGGTAGGAAAATACGTCTCTAATCCAGATCTTTTGAGGTGGGAAGATCCACCTTTTATCGGAAGCAAACCTTCTGCTGGCAGCCTATATAAAGGACATGGAAGAAGGAAGCTTGTTGTTTGCCTGGTTACTCTGGAGCTTGCTAACAAGTCCATTCTTTCACTGTCATTAGAGCCTATTTTTTGGGATGCTGGCATATACTGAAGACCAGCTGAGAGATGCAGCCTCGTGGACTGAGCAACCACTCCATTCTTGGACCTTCTGTTCATAGGCAACTGCCATTGGATTAGCTGGACCACAGCCTGTAAATCATTCTAGTAAATTTCCTGTGTGTGTGTGTGTGTGTGTGTGTGTATAGGTGTCTATGTGTATACATGCATGTATGTGTGTGTATGTGTGTATGCTTGTGCATGTATGTGTATATGTGTATGTACATGTGTATATGTGCATGTACTATGTATATGTATGTGTATGAATGTGTGTATATGTATGTGTGTGTCTATGTGTATACATGCATGTATGTGTGTATGTGTATATGTGTATGTACACATGTGTATGTGTATATGTATATGTGTGTGTATGTGTATGAATGTGTGTGTGTGTGTATGTATATGAATGTGTGTGTGTGTGTGTGTGTGTATTCATTCTATTCATTCTGTTCCTCTAGAGAATCCTGACTAATACACAGTGGATTTTCAGTTCAGGTACTAAACTGAGCGTTCACAGCAGGAAGGCTGCACCTGGAACACCTCCCTGCTTTCTTCTCTATGTGAATTTCTACAGTCCACTATGAGCCAGTTCTCTCCCTCGGGGTCACTCCCTTGACACCTTTTCAGTGTCACTCACACCCCCTCCGTGTGCTGCCACCGTGTTCCCACAGAGCCTCCTTCATTTCACACCATACCACATTATTGATTACCTGTGATGAGTCATCTTATTTTTCCTTCACACTCTCCCAAGTCCTTGAGATTAAAGAATAGGACTTTGAGATGAGTACACTTGCACCTAGGCAAAGATGCAACACTCTAACTATATCAGGAAAGGTCTGTATTTAATAAAACTGCAGGAGAAACGAGTCAGCATATCCTGACCGGCGGCCCATAGTGGCCCACGCATGCGCAACAGCTACTTTCACATTCGGCAACCTTGAGATCTGCCTGATGCACGGAGACAATGACAACAGAGTGCGTGGCCAGAACAACTAGTCAGATGGTACCAGCTACAGGGAACGAGATGTCATGGACCACTGGGACACGAGTGGAGTATAGAGGCACATCCCGATCCCGCAATAAACGAGTCTGCTACTGATTCTCACCTGACTCCTAGAATCCGTGTCTTTGATTCCGTGTCTTCTTACCCCCTACCCTCAAGGATCTTCTCTAGAGGTCAAGGACTAGGGCAACAGATAACTACGTAAAATTCTTGGGAAGATATTACGTATGCATGTGTGCGTCCTTGCATGTGCACATGTGTATGTTGTCTAACCCTCTTAAATAACCATCACTTTTACTGAAATATTATGGTAGAAGATAATTATTGACAGAGAGGTAGAAAACATGGCTTTTAGATTTAGATGAAGTTGGGGTATACAGAGTGGTACGTCTTTATACTTATATTTAGACATCAACGTTTGTAATTGCAGATACTAATTATGCTGAACCTTTACTCTAAGTCGGACATTTATGCCCAGAGACTTGGCATCAAAAATTTCCCTTTGATCCTGCAAAACACCTACGGGGCATCTATCTTCACAATTAAAAGAACTAGGGTTCATAGAAACTAAGTAGCTACCCAATGCTACACAGTTAGTGAGAGGCTATTGTGGACAATTGAGGTTCACTAACCATCTGTGCACATATGGTTTCCAGTCTTTCACATATGTGTATGGATGGATGCATGTGTGCATGCATGTATTTGGACAAGGACTCACTGTGTGGCTCAGCCTGGCCTCAAACTCTCAGCCCTTCTTCCTCACCCTCATGCATAGTGGGATTACAGAGCTTTGTTACTACACCTGGCTCCCAACCTCCTTTAAAGGTAAGGTTAGCCCGGGATGACCTGTCCTAGGTGATGGGCTCTGTGCAGTGATGTGTGTCACTGCTGGGTGAAGACAGTGAAGACCTACTATGCTCTTTCACCTCTCTCCTTCTTGAAGTGGGAAGACACATGTTGCAGAGAGAGTGGACTCTGCAATGAAGGAAGGGGGTCTCCCAGACTGCATCTCGTGAGTGAAAGATAAACATTGACTGTGTTCATCCCCTAAAACACCAGAGCTTGCCTGTTAGTCTGGCTTATCCTGGGGAATGCAATGACTAAGCTGGCCTTCTAACCAATTGCCGTTCAGCTCCACAGGTGGCTCTTATCCACTCACTACTGGTCGTGGTTGTCTTGGAAAGATGAGATGTGTCTAGACAGGGGAGGTGGAAGTCGATTCAAATGGGGTTGAAGGACCCAGCTGAGCATCCTCCAGAGTGAGGTTGTGGAAGTGCCCGGATGCTAGAGGGGTATTGAGACATCTCCTGTGCAGGTTAGGACTGAGGTTCCATGGAGGGACAACAGGTGGGACTCTGAGGGAGCCAGCCATCACTCCGTATCAAGCCCAAGTTCCTAAATTCCCTCCCTGGCTCTTTGGCCACAGAATAGTGATAGACAGCAGCTGGATTCTACCAGTAAATAGTTGAAACAGAAATGTGTGGCACTCTGGGCTCCGAAGCCTGAGCTGTTTACAGTGAGCTTGGGTGGGTTAGTCCTGTGACTGTGCACAGATGTGGTACAAACCACTTCAGAGTCTAGACGGATGCTCTGAGCCGTGTGATCCACTACTTCATCCTGCTTTAGCCTGTTGCTGTGCAAAGCCATGGCTGGGACGGGGAGAGGAAATCTCTGCTTAGCTCTCCGTGCATGAGATTAGAAGGGGAGAGAACATGTGGCAAACATGCTCATACAGGGTCATCTCTGGCAGTGTGGGGAACGGCTGTTCTGTTGTATTTCATCATCAGTTCCTGCCACCGGAGTGCTCCATGGGGTTGGAAGAGCATCACAGTTCATCACAAATTACAGCCGACACATTGTGGTACGAAATACAGATGCTTTGCCTCAGGTGTGCATACTAATGCTTCCTTACTACTGATGCTGAACAAGTCACTGCCAAGGATCCTATTTCCTAGACAAGGCCACAGAGACTAATCTCCGACCACCGATCCAAGTTACCCACACATTATAAGACCCAGAAAATATAAAAACTCAAGGTGACAAGGCTCAAAGCACCCAACCATTCATTTCTAGTTTTTAACTGCTTTCTGTTAAACAGCTACGACCCCTTCCCAAAGCTCAGATAACCACTTCAGTGACTACCAGCCCAAGTGGCAAGACAGAACGCTGATCCTGCTCCTGACAAATCCATCAGGATGAGTCGTGTCATCTGCTTGAGTGGTAGCCTATTGCTACATCGTGTCATCTGCTTGAGTGGTAGCCTGTTGCTGCATCGTGTCATCTGCTTGAGTGGTAGCCTATTGCTGCATCATGTCATCTGCTTGAGTGGTAGCCTATTGCTGCATCCTTACAGCGAGCCCTATGGGCTCTGGAAACCAAAGAAATAAAGTCTTCCACAGTAATAGTCAGATTTGCTCTGTCTGCTTCAATGGGAGAGAAAACCACCACAGAGGAGAGTGGTGCTGAGTTTGTCTCTTATAGATGTGAAGGGGATGCTTGGTCTTGTCGAGCTTCTCAGAGCCCCTACCTACTTCACAGGGATCCTGTAAGGATGTGCAGAAAGTCATGGCGAACACTCAGGAAGCTGTTAGTAACTGTTCAGTGACTCCTTGTCATCAGGCTGAGGACATGGCTCAGTGGGCTGGATTCTTGCTGTACACACTCAGAAATCTGCATTCAGGCACCCAGGACTCACACCAAAAGTAGGGGTAGTGGAACATCTCAGCATTTAGGAGGTGGACACAGGGAGATCTTGAGACTCCATGATTAACCAGTCTAGCCAAAATGAGAAGGGAGCTCCAGGTTCGGTGAGAGACCTTATCTCAAAATAATGATAACAACAACAACAACAACAATAACAATAATAATAATAATAAAAACAATAACATAGTGAGTAGTAGGAAAAGACAATTGACATTGACTCTGGCCTGCATATACACACAAGCTAGTACACTCACACACACATGCATATCCAGTCTCTCTCTCTCTCTCTCTCTCTCTCTCTCTCTCTCTCTCTCTCTCT
>NW_021604663.1:3780202-3827227 GCF_004785775.1 Grammomys surdaster | reverse complement strand
TCTCTCTCTCTCTCTCTCTCTCTCTCTCTCTCTCTCTCTCTCTCTCTCTCTCTCTGTCTGTCTCATCTCTCTCATCACCATCATCATAAGCCTGCATGCAATTATCCATATTACAAAGCACGTGTCCATCTTCAAGACGGTCCACTTTCTATCAACACTTCCCCAAGTGAAATGATGTTTGTCTATCCCGTGACCCTTAGATAAATCATTCTCTGGCAAGTCGCATGTTATGGAGGGGACCCCGCCCAAACATTCTGGAAGCTCTTCTGGCTGCTCTCCCCAGTGTTTTTTTTTTACCAACTTTGCTCACCACTCCACGGCCACTTTGTCTGAGTCACAACTGAAGTGCATTTCCCGTGGTGACCTGCTGACATCCTCACCAGACCCCCAGGGGAGATTTCAGAAGCACCTGGAGATCTCCACAGCCTCAGCACCTTGGACCCAAGACTACAAAATGGGAAAGCCATCTAGGCTGGCCTGAGACATGGTTGAGAGCTCATAAGACTTACTGAGAGGCTACCTCCCTCCCCCAGCCCAATCCACAGGCATGATCACATTGGGCAGAAATGAAACTGAGATGTAAGAGGCCCCAAGGACACAGACACACAGGGCTTGTCTCTAGTGTGTGTCAATACTTCCTGTAGTAACTTAACTTCTCCCTGCCTGCCTGCCTCCTCCCTTCCTCTCCCCCTCCCCTAAGCACTAATTAGAATGTTCTGTCTGCAGGCTATTCCTTGCACAAACATAAACATATACCCAACTCCCATGGGGACTTCCAACACTCCACATGCCTCAGCTTTCTCCGCTCATTTCTGTGGCCTGTTCTTACCGTGTGCAACCATGAAAGGGTGTGAGCCTTTGCGGATGGCTCGTGCACGCGCACACAGACATCCTGACATCCTGACTCCAGGACTGGGAACATGAACACAAACTTGACCATAAGAGTCAACATCAGAGACCAGAGAGAAAGAGAGAGAGAGAGAGAGAGAGAGAGAGAGAGAGACAGAGAGACAGAGAGACAGAGAGAGCGAGAGACAGACAGAGAGAGAGAGACAGACAGAGAGAGACCTAGCTTTGTTGGATTGATAGAAGTTGTATAGTCTAAACATTTCCCCCATCTAAAGGAACAAGGAGTAGGGGGGGGAACATATTCATAGAAGAGTTCAGAACATCAGGGTCCCCAGTGGGTTTGTCTGGTGACAGTGTATCTCCTCCACAGCCAGGAAAGGCAAAAGTAAGATTTTAAGGAAACATGGTGCTAGAATACCACCTGCTAAACAACTTTCAGTAATTGACGCAGAAAAATGTGGGCAGACAGGCACGTCACCTTTAACTGTTTTAAGGGAGCTCGGCATACTCCAAGAAAATACAGATAGTTAAATGGGAAGCTTTAGGAAAATAATATGCGAGGTAATGAAAGAGTAAGCAGAAAGATGGAGTATGAGGCTCCCAGAAAAAAACGAGGAGCTGACCCAGCTCACAATCAAAAACTGCATCAGAGAACTCAACACAGCCAGCTTGAGCAAGCAGAAGAAACAGTGTGTGCACTCAGACAGGTCACTTGAAATTAGCCAATAAGGGAGAAAAAAATTGAATAGAAAAGAAAACTACAGAGTTCATAATGGTCCGTGCTCAAGTCCACAGCATCCCAAGAAAGACAAGGCAATAAAAAAGGGAAGAAAGATGCTCTGGGTGGAAGGTGAGTGTGTCCCCCAGAGGTTCACATGCCAAGGGTTGGTTGGTCCTCAGAATGACAAGGTTGGGAGGTGACGGACTCTTTAGAAGGTGATCCCTACAGTAAAGTAAGCAAGTGACTGGGACGGTGCTTTTAGAAGGAATTAATATAGTGTCCATCTGTCCATAGCCCTCATTCCTAGTATCACCAAGTGTCTATTTAGTGCCACACAAAACACAAGGACAGCAGATATGGAGTTGGACATTGCCATGAGGAGCTTGAATGTTCAGGCAAAACTGCCTCCCTAGGGGAGCTCTCCTACCAGGGTGCCTCCAGCTGCTTCACACTGTCTTTTCTTCTTGCCTGCCTTCGAGCATGGGTCCTTTGGAAGGCCCCCATGCACCAGCCATATCATCAACACCAAAATGTCGTTAATTTAGCCTTCCTGGTTCCAGGTTTTCAGTGGTTCCTTTGATGGAGACAGCATCATTCTACAAATCATGTTTATAACTAGTTGATCCCGTGAACTCAGTCATGAGCTTCAGCACTTGCCAACTGTCGAGTTACTCACCCTTGAAAGCTGGCCGGGGAACATGCGCACCATCTTTTAAAGGCATCCTGGGCCCATTCACCTCATCTGCAAAGTGCACACACCAGTATTGGTTTCCAACCCAGCCAACAGCTTCACTGAGTGCCTGGGATGAATCACAGTAGCCTCAGCTCTCTAGACAGCAGGTGCCAAACTGACCTAAACCTGGAGTGGACATGGGGTAGGCGAGAACTCACCACAAAATCTTCCACAGTCTATCCCCATGAGCCTCTATGGACATTATTGGTTCATATTCCCAGCAATGTTTATTGAGTGTGAATCCCAACGGCTCCGTGGAGTCTGCTAATAGGACCATGACTCGTTTAAGGAGAAAAAAATGGACATAGAGAGGAAGTTAGTGAGTCCACAAAGCTCACAAGAGCACAGCCTTAGGAACACGTATGGTCATGCATGGTCAGGACATTGGGTTTAGACAAGCCTTGTAAAGACTGTATTGTACAAGAGAGTTAGAGGATGCATTCCAAGCCATAAACCTTGTGACAGCCTTCCAGGAAGGGAAGCATGATGCTAGGGGTGTGGGTGGCATGACCCTTTCTTACCAAAGTCACTGCTCTGAGGCCTTTTCTCCACCACATGCTCACTCGTCGTCATGGTGCCTGCACACCCACCTGCCCACCCACCCACTGCCTAGAAGTGGTTTTCTGGCTCTTATTCTCCTACAGATCAGTCTGTCATGCTTCGGCAGCCAATGGCAGACTGTGCTACTTACTATATTGGTTACTTATCTCTTTGCTTTGGGTCTTTGACAAAACCCCCTGAGAAAAGCAAGCAGAGGAAGGGAAGGCTGGCATCTCGAGAGTACAGCCCATCATGATGGGGACCATGGCAGTGGGAGCGAAAGGCAGCTGGTCACACCTCAGCTGCACTCGGGAAGCAGAGGGCGATGAACGCTCTACTCAGCTGACTTTATATTCAGCCCAGGCTCCCAGTCTATGAATAGTATCAATTAAGGGAGTGTCTTAGCTAGGGTTTCCATTGCTGTGAAGAGACACCATGACCAAGACAACTCTTATAAAGGACAAGATTTAGCTGGGGCTGGCTTACAGGTTCAGAGGTCCCAGCCATTATCATCATGGCAGGAAGCATGGCATCATACAGGCAGACATGGTGTGGGAGAAGGAGCTGAGAGTTCCACATCTCGATCAGAAGACAATCAGGAGAGACTCGTCTTCTTCAGGCAGCCAGGAGGAAGGTCTCTTCTCCAAGGGGCAGAGCTTGAACATAGAACCTCAAAGCCTAACCACACAATAATACACTTCCTCAACAAGACCACACCTACTCCAACAAGGCCACACCTCCTGATAGTGTCACTTTCCATTTGTCCAAGCATATTCAAACCACCACAGGGGATTTCTACATCTCTGTTAACCCAATCATGATAACCCCATATAGGCACACCCAGAATTAATCTCACCTAGGGAATCCCTCACTGACACCCATTGTACCCTCAGGTTAAAATAAATCCAAACACCTGCTAAGGCCTCTAACTTAGTTTTCCTGTGTTAGTGTGCTAGATTATTCTGGAAATTTGTCTCCCATTCAAATTGTAGAAAAATATTGTCCTATTCCTTGAAAACCTATTAGAAAATTGAAGCAGCTAATTTCTTTATTGGCTAATCTTTTAAACTCAAATGTGCTATCTATTTATATGTCATTGATTTTTTTAACAATATTTCAAATGATTCTTCAAATTATGTCTCTATCAATAGTACATGGATACAACCAGACCCCTCTTGATTTAAGAACTTCCAAAACTACCAAAAACCAAACAAATGAGCCTTCAGGGTGCAGATAGTAAATAGCTTATTTCTTATTAAATTTTATAAGATGTTCACTGCCTGGTATATAGATGTAGATATGACCCAGCAATCTTGAAAACCTAAACCAAAATCGTGACAAAATTTCCAGTCTTTGAAGGTTTTAATGTAGACTTAACAAGAGTACCAGATACTCTCTTACTATAGCTAAGCATTCTTCCGTCATGAAAATGACGATCATGATACTGTTTTAGTCTTATATTTAAAATCAATGCTGCTACCTGTGCCGAGAATGGGATTGTATCATCCAGTAGACAGGAGGCTTTGAATTCACTGAGGTCCACTTTATAGCTAAGTACGGGGCCGACTGTTTGCATGAGTTCTCTATGTGGGATGTTAGCATGGACATTTGCTCTCTAACTGCTGATTCTGTACATCTCTGTTAAACCATACCAGTTGCTGTATCCAGTTTCTGCATATCACTGTGCTAATTTTACATGGCTGATTCACGCATAACTGAAAGAAACATTGAATTCTGCATGGCAAAATTGTCTATTTCTCTGTGTGAACTGGTTGTACTTTGTGGCTATTTCATCAAATGTATACAGTTTAGAATGTTTATCTGATGAGTTTAGCTGTCCAATTTGGTTTCAGTATGTGAATATGTGTGTGTGATGAATGTGTTTGTGTGTGGGTTTATTGGGTTGTGTGCAATGTGAGGAGGTCAGAGGTCAATATCAATTGTCTTCTATCAATCTCCATGGAGACAGCGTCTTTCAGAGACACTGGAGAAAGGTCTGGACTAGCTGCCAGAGAGCTGCAGAGATTCCCCCCCATTCTTCACACTCCAAGTTCTGGAATCAGAGGTGCAAGCCACTACATCCAGCTTTTTATCTAGGTGCTGGGGATCAACCCCAGATCCTCATGCTCACATGACGAGCACTTTCTTGTAAAGCTCTTTCCCAGCCTCTAACTGATGTCCCTCTATGTGCTGACCTCTGTTCCATGACCAGAATAGTCAGCCTATTGACAGTTGTTGAAAATCACTCTCCGTGTCCATACGTTTTTATTTTTGCTTTTCCTGTTTTCAAAAATATTTTAACACTTTCAAATTGACATTTTAGTCCCACGTTTGCTAACACCTAAAGCCGTTCTCCATTTTAAAGGCTGAAAGTCTTACACTTTCTTATTTAATGGCTGCATAGTGACAATGACATTGATATTGCTAATAGAAATAGTAAAACTCTATGGGGATATGTAAATATACATAACCATACACATGGTAAGGGAATGCCATGTGATCTTGTATGTTTTAAGTATCTTATATAAATTTATTTAGCATCTACCGTGATCCTGTAACATAGGGAACATTGACAAAGTCTACAGATAATGTCTTAACTCCACAGTAGTAGGACCTGGGGCTGAAGAGATGGCTCAGCAGTTAAGAGAAATTGCTGCTCTTCCAGAGGAGCAGACTGTAGAACTCAGTACCCATGTCAGGTAGCTCACGATTGTAGCTCAGAGCCATGTACTTTAACATTCCCTTCTGGCATCCATAGACAGCAGCACACACACACAACACACACACATACACACACACACACAATCTCTTTTAAAAAGCAAGAACTAAGGAGTCACCTACTCCAATCATTACAAAATAGGGGTTTTCATAGGGTCCAGAACTCCATCTCTATAGCTTGAAGGGAAGCAAATCCTTAAGTATGACCATTCTTTCTAAGATACTGTTCAGCAAAGAGAGGCATTTGGCTGCTCTAAAACTGAAGACTTGGTAGTTGAAGATTGTGATATTCACTAATGTGCAAGCTGTTTTCTGGATACTGGGATGGAAAAACAGCAGCAAAAAGTCAAGCGAAATTAGGGGAAAGATTTGTAATGCTTTACTTAAAGCAAAGCAGATGCATCCTGATATGCCACCCCTAAGGTTTTGGGAGCCAGGGTGGAAGGAATGAGATAAGCCACTGCATGGTTTTGAAGAACACTTTGAGGGATGGAGAAGGCCTTGGATAGCTAGGAGAACATTCAGAGGAAAAGGCAGTGCTGGAAATTCATGGAAGCATCTCATGCATTGCATTGCCCACTGTGTGAGGAGCTGGCTGACTTCCCAGGGCTGGCCATCCCTTCTCTTCAGTTCACCTTGATTCCATGCTCCTAAGAATGGGAACTAACCAAGGCTCCCACTCTTCCCTCTCCTACAAGATGATTCACACAAAGATGCTTGATAAACACACTCTGGTCTTGAAAGACAAGCTCTAATGAAGTACAGATGAAGGCTAGTGGGCCAAGTTCAAGAAACTTGGGCTTGGAAGTTGCCCAGCTGCACGCCCTTGTGTTGTCTCCTGATCCTGATGTCCACAGCTTGCCTGAACTTAGCTCCTCCTAGGACGCTGAAGTGATGGAGGCTGGTTTTGCCTATCAATTCATTTTATTTCCCACACAACTGATTATAAAATGGAGAGAAATGAGAAACATATGATGCATTTTGTTCTCTGAATTCTCATGACTCACCATATTCTCCTGTAGAGGAATTTTAATCCATCAACATGGCTACTCTGGCTGAAATTCAGACATGTCCTTAGTACACACACCTTTAATCCCAAACAGTGAAGCTAACATTAGTTTGTAAAAGGAAGCACCCATGTCTAATTGAGTGGCAAACAAAGTGATGAATCAAAGAAAGACTTGACAGAATTGGATATGCCCAACTCTCACAAGCACAGAGAGAAAAAGAGGCTACTTAAGAGAAGGTATCATCAAGAGAGAAAAGGAATGTGGACAGTTAGTTGTACAGAGACAGGTTGTAGAGAGAGAACTAGCTAGACATAGCTGAATACAGAACAAGTCAGTGAATCAGAAGGGGCCAGAAGATTAGAACATATTGCCAAAGTCAATATGAGGTCAAGCAGAGCAATCAGTCAGAAGCCAAAAAAAACAGTTTGAATCAGTCAGTTTTGAAAGGAGTTTGAGCCAGAACAGCTGAGTTGAACAAGCCAGCCAGAGTTCAGAAAAAGCTTATTCAGCAGTAAGTCTTAAAGGGTGAAAACATTCTAGACCTAGATAACATTGTACAAGGGCTAGAACCTTCTAATACTAGACCTAGGTTAGCAGATGGATGCTGCAACCTCCAAGACAGCAATTAGATCAAGCAAGTAAAAGATACTTTTACATTCTCCCTCATCTATAAAAGAGGAAAGGGTGGTGAGGATGGGAGTCCGAATGTCTGTGATGGCAGACATGGTTGCGTCTGCAAGGGAGTAAAAAACACATGCAGATATTAACTAAAACCACCAGATCTCTGAGGAAAATGGCCTACATGTCAAGAAAGTTACAATCATTCTGATAAGTGAGTCTGTACAGAATAAATACATTTTCTATAGTGATTGTCTCAAAGCACAGCTTCTTAACAACTGAGATCTATTTTACAAGTTGTGCCAGGAAATTTAAAACAACTAGTAAGCCTACAAGGGCTTTTATTGTTCACTTTAACTGGAAAAAAACAACAACATTTCTAGTCATGTCTTAAAATAATAATGTAAATGTCCTGTCAGTCCTAACAGAAAGAGGAATAAATCCATGTGCTGTTATTCACTGAATGCATTTGGATGGCTCCATGATGCTGAACCCAAACAGACATCTTTGTTACAGTCTGGTGTGCCTGGGTCTGCCCTGTGCATCAGAAGCAGCAGACGGACTACCTGGCAAGCCATTAGGACCATGTCCTAAAAATCAATGGTGCTCACAACAAAAAAAGAAATAAAAAAAAGATGTGTAGCATAGCCCTAGTGAGACCTATCTCCATATTCTCTTCCTCCATGTGTGGTTTGCATGTGATGTGTGGATTGCATCAAGTGACTTATTCTTAATGGATAGGAGATGTCCAACGGGATATAATGTCATGTCTGAGAGTAGGTAACAAAATGACTGTGGCTTCTGTCCTGGGGTAACCCCATCCCGTTGTTCTGGAAAAGCATGTGATGTGTCACCCTGTAGAAAGATGTACATAGTAGCTAAGATGACTGCAATCTAGCCACAACTGGGGAGGCTGGCCCTCCCTGACTGTGCCTTGAGATAGACACCATTCCAGACCTGTTTTGACTTCAGCCTGAGAAGAATTTCTGAGGTAAAACTACTCAGCTCAGTCACTTCGGGGCCTCTGACCCTCAGCAGCTATGAGACAAACATGGCTGGCTCTAGTTATTAGATTTGAGGTAATTTGTTATGAATCAATAGATAGTAAATATACTTGGCTTAGTATTTTGTGGTGTTTGAAAAAAAAATAAGCTCTAATGCACTGGGACAATGGCAGTTGTGGTGGTGATGTCCTGGATTAGTAAAGCAATTAGTAAAGCCACATCCAGGAGGGACATGGCAGGGGTAGTTAGGAGAATGGGCAAACTCTGGCATTAGCTGCCGGCGGGTGATGATTAGGCGGGGGAAGAAGAAGAGATGCTCCTGGTTTGAATATCCAGCTGGTCACAGGCTGAGGTAGGGGCCTAGCAAAGCAGCAAGGATCCTGGGAGAGATGAGAAACTTGAGTTGGGGACATATTTGGACTTCCAGATGTGGCTAAGGTAGGTGGCCGGAAATGGAAGTTTGAAGAGAGACTCTGGAGCAAGGCTCTGGGTTTGGTCATTAGAGGCAGGAGGAAACTAAAGAGGGTGGGCAGACCACAGCTGGGAGAGTGACTTCATGGGCCTTAGTTTCCTGGTCTGAAAACAACAAGTTGTTCAGCGTATAGATAAAGCACCTGGAACCAAATCTTACAAACAGTAAATATCAGCATAATTATCATCATGTGACATATTTGGAGGAGAGGAGGGAGCCCAAGGCTGAACCCCAGGTCCCATCACTCCCCCCCTGCATCCGGTCTCCCCTCTACAGTTATTCCCAAGGGTCTTTAGAGTCAAACACAGCCTCTGCTCTGTTTCAGAAAGAACAGAAACTATTTATGCTACAGCTGCCGTTTTTAGGATCCGGGAGAGCTCAAAAAAGAAAACTTGTGCTTTTCCTACCAGAAAGAAAAGTCTGTTTTCTTAAGGAGTTGCAGGTGAGGGGCAGGTAGAGACGCTCACTTCCCCGGAGGCTTCCAAATAAGAAGTCTGCAACTCAGTCAAGTTGGAGCTTGAAAAGTCACAGCCATGAATGAGGCATCAGGATCAAGCCTGTCTTAGTGGAAATCCTATGAAGCAAGAGCAGCAGGCGAACCCTGCCCGTCTCCAGCCATGCGGAAATATTTCAAGAAGGTCTGGATTGTTCTGCCCATCCCTTATTGATCAGAAGGTGGCCCCAGGCTACACTGATGGAGAGTGCGACTGCTTGGTTGCCAGACTCGAGGTCTCATCAGCGGAGTGTGCTTTGTTATTTGTGAATGGCTGCTGAGACTTGTACATACATGTGAATGAGGAAAACGGTGAGTGGTTGTGACCTGTACCAGGAATAACACTGCCTGCAGCCATTCTGATCATCAAAGTAGCCAAGGCAGCCGTCACTTTGAAGTCACCCTGTATCCTTGGACAGCAGGCAGAAGTTTTAATTCATCTGTGCGGTGTTTACGGTGTGTCATTTCAGTTAGGGCCTGTGGCAGAAACAAGAGAATAGAACCGAGGGCCACAACAGCTGTCCTTTTGGGGCTCTGCTTAGCCAGTCAAATGCTCTGGCTAATGGGTTACTTAAATAACAAAAAAAAAGAGAGAGAGAGAGAGAAAATCCAAAGCTAAAATGGTATAATAACACGTAGTAGCACTTTAAACCCATCAGAAGAATGTGAGAGCATTGTGGTAGTCTAGAGGATGAGTCCCTAACTGGGAATCGGGGTCCCTAGAGGAAGAGAGCAACTGCCGAGCAAGGAGCAAGGAGCAGCCTGAGCAGTGGAGAAGCTGGGTGTGTATGCATAGAGACAGAGGGCGGGAAGATTGAGAAGAAAAGGGGGAAGGGAGACAGAGACAGGGATGGCCACTTTAGGGAATCACCCCTCTAAGTGTGAATATGCAGAACTGACCTCTGTAGGGAATGCCAGTAAACTGGAGAGTCAGATCGGTCTGTGGAAAGCAGGCTAGACATTCAGCAGGGTTTCAACCTCCAGTCTAAATGCAGACCTGATTCCTTTACCAAAGCCTCCCACTTGGACAAGGCCCAGCCACACTGCAGATGGGCGTCTACTTTCTTTGAGGTTAGCGACTCAAGCATCAAGCACACTAAAGAAATGCATCCTGGTCCTTGACCAGTTTTCTGGTACCAGGACCCAGGCAGATGGGTTAGCAACCTCCACAGTTCAGTTAAGGAAGGTTTCTTATTAAAGAGATTTCCCTGCCTTGTTATCTTTGGTTTATGGAAGAGAGAGTCTCAGGAAGCACAAAGGGAGAAGCCAGCAAGGTATACATTCAAAAACAGGCTGTCACCATGGGAAACACGGACACACTATCAGTGGAGACCCTCTGTGGTTTCCAGGGAATTGAGCTGATAAGAGAAGGCTTGGTCCCAAGTTTGAGCTCTGAAGACATGGTGTCTACTTTAAAGAACGTTACCATTGTACCTTAAAAGCAAAGGTGGCTCAACCCATATGTTCTTTCAGCCTGGTGCCCTTACGACAAGGCCACTCCAGTGTAACTACTATGCTCTACATGGTTGGAGCTGAACAGTTGCTAGAGGACCAGATGACTCTCCCAGGACAGATGGTCCCAGAAAAACCAAGCCTGGGAAGGAAGTAACCATTTAGAATGGACCCTTCAGCATCATCTGTCAGCCACTCCCAGGGATGCACTCCAGGGGGTCGGGGACTTGAAAGCTGTGTGTTAACGCTCAGAATGAGCACGGAAAGAGGCTAACCCTAGTGTACTGGGTTGGCCTGATGCTGTTTGTATGCTAATGCTAATATCGGCCCCCAAGACCTGGCTGTCCCGGAGACAAGAGAATCTACAAGTAGAACCAAGTGACACTGTGTGGCCTTGCCCTAATGTTATTTCTGATTGGTAAGTAAAGATGCCAACAGCCAATAGCTGGACAGAAGAGACATAAGTAGGCTTTAGGAGTCCCAGGCTTGGGGGTCAGAGGAGAACCATGAGGGGAAGAAGAAGGAGGAGAAGCCACTATGGATTAGGGGAGCCATAAAAATGTGGCCCTGAGGGCTGGCCAATTGGAGTTAAGAGCAGCCCAGATGTAGTATAGTAAGTAATAACTCAGGGTTATTGATGGGAAAGTAGATTTTAAAAGCTTAGAGGGTAGATATCTGCCAAATCTTGTACCTATAGTGCTGATTAAGACTTATTGTAAAAATAAAGGTTGTGTGTCTTTTATCCGGAACTAAATGGTCAAAGGTGGGGTAGAAACCTCGGATCAGGATTAAATAATGCCTACAACACCCTGTAATCGGCCTTTCTCCTCTCATTGCCCTGGGCCAAGTTCATTGTTTCTAAGACAGGGCACCCTGAGTCCCTTGTCTCTCACAGCCTTTGATGTATCCTGTCGCAGGAGACCTTCTGCCCCAGGGACACAGTGACATTGCTGTCTTATCACCAAAGCTCTGTGGTCATCGTCATAATTTATTTTATCAATTAAAAAAAAGACACTCAGAGGACACATGAGGAGGAAAGATTGTTATTGTTCTCCGGAGTCAAGGCCCTTTCTGACGTACATGTCTGACCCAAGGCGAAGACTTATCTGTAAATGACTCATGTGGCTGGTCAGAGAGTAAGCAGACATTTCTACAGGAAGCTTCCCATGGCCTCCGTGTGAATCCTTGCCCCTGTCAGCTGATGCAGCCATGTCCTCACCAGAACTCATTCATTCCCACCACTCTGCTGACTGTCAAGTCTTCTCTGGGCCACACCTGCCTGCTCCAGTCCCCCTCTCGGATTCCACATGCTCGGCTCCAGCTCCCGTGTGTGGTTCACGCTGCTTCCCAGGCCCCAGCCCGCTGAAGTGAATGTCTTTGGCTAACAGCCCAGCTCTCAGCTGGTTGCTTGCTTTTCTGTGATCCAGACTGTGATAGGGGTCTTGTTTATGACAATAGAGTTAGTATTTATAGAGTATTTTGATGCAAGAAGTGCAAGACTGAAACATTTAACACTTACAGAGATGCTACAAGGTAGGTGATTTTCTTTCCCCACTGGGAGGATGAAGGAACTATGGCAGAGACTGAATGGGTTTGTTCACAGCCTGTAATCCGGAACTGAGACAGAAAGAACTGAGATCAGATCTCAGATCTGTACTGTTAGCTGTCTCTCTAGCTCTTTTTTTTTTCCTTATTTTCTCACCCTAATCTCTCCTTAATGAGGTTCGTTAAGCCAGCAGGAGGCAGGATAGGGGGCCAGCTGATGGGATACCTTTGCCTGCACTCCGAGAAGAGAACTGCGCATGCGCCAGAGTTGTTGGGCGACAGAGATGCAGGGAACGTATTTCGGTCAGGATTCTGCAACAGATCATGCACAACAAATGAACGTATGTGCCCTTATAAGAGCGTGTATATAGTTTTGAGAGGGGTTATTCACCTGCCAAGCATGCCTGTTACTCAGAGGACATAAGGACGTCCTTGTGCTGTTTGTAGTCTCGTGCTGTTTTTATTTTCAGTGATTGCTGTAGGAGTTGGGAGATACCATCTGGTCTGGTTAGACATTTCTAAGGAGGACATACATGATCCTGGATTCAGAGAAGTCCTGTGCAATGGCAGGCAGGTCAGTGGCCAGCGTGGGCAGGACCCTGAACCTAGGTCTTCTGAAAAATGTACTTCCATACTTTCATGTTTGCCCACGTACACTACTATCCTGGAGGCAGGTCTCATAAGCCTCGGGGGCAGCAGGGGGATGACAGCAGTGTGGTGGTTGACTTTGACTGACAGCCTGTGGGAGTTGAGAGACGCCTGGAAAACTGATAGAAGATTCTTCTGAGTCTGTTCCGGTGTTTCCAGAGAGAGCTGGTGCAGGCTAGTGAACTGGGGATCAGGGGGACACTTTTTCTGAGTAAGAGGTAAGTCGGGCACACGGGTGGAACACAGAGTAGAAGGGAAGGTTCTGTTCTCACACACTTGACTCTTCCTGAGTTTTTGTTGTTTGCTTTATTCTTTTTCCTTCTGCATCCAGCGCCCGAGAGCATCCCACGCCAGATTCTTCAACCTGAACTTACACCGGTGGCTCTTCTAAGGGTTGGAGAGGACAGGGGACTACATCATTCCAGCTCTCTGCCCAAGCAGGTCTTGCGTCCCTGGCTCTTTGCTGTGGGATCACCCCACCCTCCAGTCACACGAGCTGCTAGTACTGTCCCCTTTTCTCTGATTTAATGTTATATCTTTAAAATATTTTATTATTTGAGAATTGTATACATGCAAGTATTTTTAATTAACTAATTTACTTTTTGAGAATTTCACAATGAATATTTTATTTACATTATTCCCACACCAACTTATTTTAAGCCAACCCCAACACCCTCTCAAATTCATGGCCTCTTATTCTATATTATTATTGTCATACATACACACATATATGTACATATATGTGTATATATATATATGTATATATGTGTGTGTATATGTAAACATGTATGTATGTGTATATATATGTGTGTGTATATGTAAACATGTATGTATGTATATATATTAGATATGTATATATGTATATGCATATATTGTGAATGTATGTGCATATGTATGTGTATGTATATAGTGTGTATACATGTATATATGTATATATAATGTGTATGTATACATGCATATATTATGTGTGTATGTATATGTGTGTGTGTATATATATATATATATACACACACACACACATATATACCTGCTGAGTTCATTTAGTGTTGATCCTATATAGTTGATCCTATACGTATGTGTTTAGGGATTAAATAACTTACCAGGAGCTTGTTCCTGATAGGACTGATTTTTTTTTCTCACTCAGCAGCCATTAACTGCCTGTAATTCTTAATCTAGGAGTGGGACCTCATGGAATTTCCCCCTTCATGTTGGCATGGCAACCGATATCATCCTTGTCTGGGTCTTGCTTAAGCAGCTATCTTGTTAAGGTTTCCTGAGTGTAGGCTCCCCGACACGTACAGAAGACACAGCCTCACCACAGACATGCTGGTTCTCCAGTTTTTATGCTCTTCCCACTTTCTCTTCCTCGGTGTTCTCTGAGCCTAGATGTAGAAGTCGGGTTGTGGACGTATCAGTTGGGGCTGGATGCCCCATGTGTCATGTCCTCTGTATTTTTACTAGTTATGAGTTTCTGTAGTGGTCTCTGTTTGTGACCAAAAAGGAGCTATTTTGATGAGGCGTGCGAGCTACACTTGTTTGGATTTATAAGTATTTACAACACTGTTAGGAATCCTGCTGGTACAAGCAAGTGGCTGCAGGAGGTTCTCCTCCAGGGTCCATGACCCCATTAGCCACAGGTAATGGGCTAAGTTTACAGTATCGGGCTGATTTCCCCATGAGAAGGCCTCAAGTCCAAGAAGACAGCTGAGCTGCTGGTTGCCACTGTTGAACTTTAGGGGCTATCTTGCCATTCTGATCACCTTCCCTAGGCTTCACAGCTAGCTAGAAGTGCTGATTGTTTCCTGGGCAGCTCACACAGTTCCTTCCAGTAATGTGAACCTAGTCCTCAGGAAAGAGGCTAGTCCTCAGGAAGGAGGCTGGGCCTCAGGAAGGAGGCTGGGCCTCAGGAAGGAGGATAGTCCTCAGGAAGGAGGATAGTCCTCAGGAAGGAGGCTGGGCGTCAGGAAGGAGGCTGGGCCTCAGGAAGGAGGATAGTCCTCAGGAAGGAGGCTGGGCCTCAGGAAGGAGGCTGGGCCTCAGGAAGGAGGCTAGGCCTCAGGAAGGAGGCTAGGCCTCAGGAAGGAGGCTGGGCCTCAGGGAGGAGGATAGTCCTCAGGAAGGAGGCTAGGCCTCAGGAAGGAGGATAGTCCTCAGGAAGGAGGATAGTCCTCAGGAAGGAGGCTAGGCCTCAGGAAGGAGGCTGGGCCTCAGGAAGGAGGCTGGGCCTCAGGAAGGAGGCTGGGCCTCAGGAAGGAGGATAGTCCTAAGGAAGGAGGATAGTCCTCAGGAAGGAGGATAGTCCTCAGGAAGGAGGCTGGGCCTCAGGAAGGAGGCTGGGCCTCAGGAAGGAGGCTGGGCCTCAGGAAGGAGGATAGTCCTAAGGAAGGAGGATAGTCCTCAGGAAGGAGGCTAGGCCTCAGGAAGGAGGCTGGGCCTCAGGAAGGAGGCTGGGCCTCTGGAAGGATGCTGGGCCTCAGGAAGGAGGCTAGGCCTCAGGAAGGAGGCTAGTTCTCAGGAAGGAGGCTCAGGAAGGAGGCTGGGCCTCAGGAAGGAGGCTAGTCCTCAGGAAGGAGGCTCAGGAAGGAAGCTAGGCCTCAGGAAGGAGGCTAGGCCTCAGGAAGGAGGCTGGGCCTCAGGAAGGAGGCTGGGCCTCAGGAAGAAGGCTTCCAGGTCAGATCCAACTCAAGTCTTGTGTCTGAAGTACGTAGTCTCTTCAATTATAAAGTCTTACCTTTAATTTCTGGAAAGCAAACATTTGGATGCCTGGTACACAAAGGCCAGAAGAGGATATCAGATCCCTCGGAACCGGAGTTATGGATCACGTGCTGCTGCTAGGATGCTTGGAACTGAACCCAAGTCTTCCACAAAAGCAGCAAGTGCTCTTAACTGCTGGACCCTAAAGGTCCATGCTTTTAAAATGTGTTTTCCTTATGATGTACTCAGTAAGTTTTACACTCTCTTTCCAGAGGCTGAAAAAGACCATGTGACTAGCACAACGCTGCATCTGGGAAACAATTTATGCTGAGAATTAGGGAGGCCTTTAGAAGTTTGTGTGCTATACAATGAAGTATGATTGGCAGGTTTGGTTGTATGAGAGGGCACACATGGAACTCTGCACAAACAAGTACAAGGTAGATTAGCCAATGTCATGGTTGTAATTGCCTCATGAGCAAGTTGGATGGGGCCATAAAAGATGCCAGTGAGCCTTGTCTGAAAGCCTCTGAGTGACATCTGCTCTTCTAGCTGCACAGTAGTGTGCCCAGGTCCCTACACCCAACAGCACCAGACTAGCCCCCTCTCCAAAGGATGAACTCAGTCAGCATGTCAGCATTTGTTTCCTGGGGATTCTATAGTGAACTACCACATATTGAATAGCTTCAAACAACAGAGATTTGTCATTTCACCATTTCCAAAAGCCACGAGACCTCTGTATGACTGTATTCTTTTTTTCTATATGTTTATATTCCTTCTCTATGAATTACAGTCCTGTTAGGTTACAGTCCACTCTAATGATGTAATCTTAATTTATTAGGTCTTGCAATGACTCTGTATCCAAATGAGACTAATGACCAAGGTTTCAACAAAGGTTTGGAGAGAACAGAGTTCAACTCATGACAGCGACCAAACACCCATCATCATCTTACCCTACCCCAAGTCTTATGGGAATCCCATGAACATACCTATTTTACTTCCTGCTAACTCTTCCAGGCCTAGATCCTCCCAAACACTTTGAGATTAGTGATGGCTCACAGTCCTGAGCTTCCCTTCCTTCTCTGATTAGAGGCTACCCTCTCTGAAGCTATCAGAAGCCAGGAGGGATTGAGGATTCTTCGTCAACCCCGAGTCACATATTTCACTTTCTATACTGAATTGTTGTTAGGAAAGCCAGTCTCACATACATAGTCTTTCAATGTCTGCAGTGACAGACGTCAGAATTATACACAGTGGAGGCCTAGGCTAGGAGATCTCCTTACTGGAAAAAGGGAGCCCAACCCTGTGCTGGGCAGATTTTTGTTCTATGTATTTAAGTTCTACATTTCAAGCTATACAGGGAAAGGATGTACCCACCTACAGGAAGGGTGGATGCAGACCATGCCTCCGGGTCCAGGAGATGCCTGTCTTCTATTGAAGGTGATCACACTTGGTTTCTTCTCTGCATGAGTAAAGCCTTATTCCCCACCAGTGCTTGTGGGAACTGTGTCTTTCTTGACAGCCAAACCTTAAGTATGTTGAAAGTGCAAAGTGTTTCATACCTTCACAGAAGGTGCACAAGGGTATATGTAAAGTACTTTCCAAACATGTGACACACTGACTCATTTGATTGGATGCTATAACTAAATTGACCAGACTCTGTGGGCATTTTAGAACCGGTGGTTTTAATGAGCGTCAGGATGCTAATTAAAATTAAGGTTGTTGAGTCTGTTCCATAAATTATGGAAAGGACACAAGGATGGCAACCAGGAAACTGCTTATCAACTCCACTTACTCAGGTGGCAAATATAAGGTCTTCCAAAGACAGCAGCAATAAAAGCTAAACACACACACACACCTGTCCAAGATGACTAGCCAATTCTACTTTTAAGGCATTCTGGCTTCTGTTATAATAATTGATTATTTTTGTTCTGTGTCTAAACATATGTGGCAGATGCTTCGTTTCCAGCATGGTATTTTGACATGCATGTCACCCTCGTCATTTTAAACCTGATGTCATTCACTTAGTGCTGGCTCTTCAGATATGCAGAAAATGATAGGGTCACAGAGTCTTCACCCAGATTCCTTTTTTTTTTTCACTTTGCAAACTCTTGTTTTTATTTGGATTAAAAAGCGTTGATGAACAAAGATATGATACATACATGGTATAGAACCAGTTACCACTTAAAACATCAGATAATGATATAGTACAGAAATTAGAATAAACCACATTTTAATCAGGTCTGGAAACAAACGTTCAAGGTGAAAGTTGTAACACGAATTTGGAGATTTTACACAAGTGTCCCTCACCCACTCAGTTCTCCCTCAGAAGGGGAAGGCAGATTTAGTAAAACCAAGGTCTTTTAAGTCAGCTGGCTGATACTCTATTTTAAACCTATAGGTTCCCTAACCCAATATAAACAAAGTTCTTCACAGGAACTTACATTTTGAAAACAATCAGGTCATTATATTTCCTAAGCCACATTACTACAGTTCTTAAAAGTCATGAGAAAGTGTATTATTTACTTGTACTGCCTTAAGTCAGGGCTTTTTCTGTTTTTGAAGATGTCTGATCTTAAATATTATACCCTAAGTAATCACTGTTACTCTCCAAAAGCACGATTCTAAAATAAATAGTACCTTAAATGCTTTTAATTAATTAGTTTTTTCCCCCAGATTCCTAAGGAAGGCTTTGGAGGCCAGACAATGTGCAGCAAGATTAGATCTCCCATGGGGACATCCTGAGTCAGCAGTGTGTGAGACTGTGAGTGTGAGCCTTAAGCCATAACAGACATCCAGGATGTCAGAGACGCTGGGAATGTGGACCATCTTCTAAGGAAAGTGTAGCTAGTGAGCCCAAGAGAGGGCTGATGCGAGCTATAAGTCACAAGGTCATAAGGACGGGGTGCCTGAGCCTCCTCAGGCTCACCTCACTACAGTACATAAACCAAATGGGTATGAAACCATACAATTGAACTGTTGTCTTACTGGGTTTTTTGGTACAACGAGTACTTCCTGCCCTCTTGCTCTTCTCTTTGGGATGAATGTGTTTCCTCTGTACCTTTGTACACTGGGGATAGATTACGGCTTTATTTTCACAGTGTCTCACAGCTAGAAGTTGCTTTGACTCTCAAGAGACTTTGGGCTTAGACTTTTGAATAATTTTAAAACTGTTAAGACTGTGGGGACTCAGAAGTTGGACTGAACGTATTTTCGTTGTAAGACGGGCATAAGCTTTTTAGAGGTCCAGGGTAAAAGAATGTTATGGTTTAAAATGATGTGTCTGGGTGTCAACTTGTCAAGGAGTAGACTTGTTAGTAATCACTGTCAATTTGACTAGGTATAGAATAACTGTGAACATGTCTATGAAGTTCTTCCAGAAAGGCTTAACTGAGAACAACTGCTTTGAATAGGGGTGATACTGTCCCACAGGCCGAAAGCCTAGATGGGATAAAAGGGCAGGGAGAGAAAACAAATGCAACAGATAGAATTTCCTTTTCTCTGCTTCTAGGTTTACCATGACATGCTGAGCTCTCCTCACACCATGATGGACTGATTCCTCTGAGAACACATAAACCTTTCCTCCCTGTACTGGTTAGCCTTGATTGACAACTTGATTCATCCTGAGGTTATCTGAGAGAAGCCACAGTGTGGGGATGGCCTAGATCAGATAGCCTCATGGTTACATTGACGGTTGTCTTAATTATTAATTATTAAGGCCTGGTTCACTGTGGGTGGCACATTCCCTAGGCAGGTGTCCCTGAGCTCTATAAGAAAGTTCCCAAAGCAAGAGACAGAGAGTGAACCTGTAAGAAGTGTTCGTCTATGGTTTTTGGTTCAAGTTCCTGCTTGGGTCCGGCCCTAACTTCCCTCAGTGATGGACTGTGGTCTGGAAGTGTAAGTCTGATAAATCCTTCCCTCCCCTAAGCTGCGTCGGTTAGAGTGTTTTACCACAGCAACAGAAGGGAACTGAAACACTCTAAGACACTTTGCCTCCGTCAGACACTTTGGTCACAGTCACTCACACAGAGAAATGCTGGGCACAAAGAATGCTACCCCTTCTTGATTCTAGCATCTCAGTAGCAACTATGGGAGCAAACAAAGTCCAGTTTACAAACACGGAGAATATGTGCAACCGTTTAGCAGCATGAAGAATGTCGTCTTTCCCTTTCTGCTCAGCCTACCAACTGCCTCTACTTGGACCTCAGTAAAGTTTCCAACAGCTGTGTTCCTTTTCGTTCCTGGGATCAGGAAGTGAGCATTACATGTGGAATTACTTCCTATTGTGTCTCTTGACTCCTCTTCTGGGCAAATGTCCCATACAAAGGATCTCTACCAAACTTCATTTCCAGACACTTGTTTTTCTTTAAGAAAGAGAGCAAGGGAGGGAGGGAGGGAGGGAAGGAAGGAGGGAGAGAGAGAGGGAGAAAAAGAAGAAGGGAGGAAAGGGGAGAGAGAAAGGAAAAGAAGTCTACAGATTTCTCTCTGCAGACTTAGTGTCTGAAACATACCCAGTTCCTGCTCCCAAATAGTTTCCCCCCCCCTCTGTGTGTGTGTGTGTGTGTGTGTGTGTGTGTGTGTGTGTGTGTTTTATTCTAAACTGAGCCAAGCTTGCCACAAACCAGCCTGCTCCCTTTCTGAGTCCATCCTAGAGACAACGTCTCTATAGGCCACAAGATCCAGAAGAGTAAGCCCCTCCTCCCAGCCCTTGCCAAGGCTCACTAGATGACATGTTTATACAGGTTCCCCCTTCATACTACAGGCATCTTGGAATCTCTGCAGCCCTGGAAGCCTTGGCACACACCATACATAATTGTCAAAGAAAGCCTCTCAACCCAGGGAGGCTTGGCCACCCCATGCCAGCCACTGTCATGACTTCTCCTACCTTAGGTTCTTGCCCAGCAGCAAAATGAGGCGTGCTCATGTGAGCAGGAAAACAGAATGGATTAAGCTTAAAATAGGAGGCGGAGGGAGCAAGCCCCTTATTTGCTTAAGCAGCATAGCTACACCTGACATTAATAAAGGAAATGAAGGCTGATCAGTATTTAAAACCGCCATACAAATTGGGACATGCTCGTTTAGTCAAGGGAATGCAAAGCAAAGCCAGAGGCTGGCAGTAAATGAACTGCCCGAAGCCAGTTGTTTCTCTTTCCTTTTTTGTGAGATATTCATGGTAATCAGATTTTTGGAGCATCTCCACAGGCTTCGACTTCTCCCAATGAACTTACAATCCCTTTGTGTTGTAACAGAGAGTTCACAGGAGTGTCAGTCAGAAGAGGGTGGGCATCTACAAACTCAGTGGGGTCGTCTGCAAATTCTGCAAATTTTCCCTCAAAAGGTAGATGTATCAAATAGCAATAACCTTTTTAGTATGTCCTAGATAACCGGGGTATGTGCTCTACAGAAATTGTTTCATTTAATCTTCATAAAGCCCCAAGCTATCTTAGCATTTCCATTTTGTATAGCACTAACCTGAACTGCTCAAAAAGATTAGACACCTCCAAAAGATTCAAACCTTACTGATGAGACAAAGCTTCGACTCCTGCTTGACAGCAGGCTCTGCAATCCATGGTCTTGATTCCTAAGATTATAAAAAGCTCAGTTAACCAGGGCCAGCCGTCCAGCATTATCAGTGACTGTGTGAGCGGCCTATGCTAACTGTTCACACAGTTGCAACTGCAGTGCTACATTCCCTATGAAAGATACAAAGGAAGCACTTTGAGAGCAATTGTTACCCTGCCTGTCCAAGTGAGAATTTGATAACCCGTTGGTAAAAGCTAAGATAACAACAAACCAAATTACAATCCAGGTTAATAAACATTCTATTGAATATGTATTATTCAATATGTATTGTTCATAGCTTCTATAGACAGTTCCTACACGGTCAAACATTCTTCAGTGCTAAAATAGTCCTTGCAATGAAGCTGGTGTCTCTGTCGCATAAATGCTGCCATCTGAACATCTTAGGTTGTTTATAATTCTGGTGTGAAGACAAGTCTTGGGGGTGCAAAGAACATGGAGAAGAGAAAGAAGTGAGAAGAGCCTCTGACTAATCCCAGTCTCTTTCTGGCCTTGCTCTCTTGCCCTTGAAAACTCCCTACCACTACATCCTTGGTTTTTCTTTGAGAAAATACAGACGGGAGAGAAGGAAAGGAGAGGAAAGAATGGGACAGGAGAAGAGATAAAGAAATAAAAACACAGATTAATTTAAAAAAATAGAAAGAATTAGGGGACAGAGAGCGGCTAAGAACGCTTACTGCTCTTCTAGAGGACCTGAGCTCAACCTCCAGCCCCCAGTGTCTCACAGCTCACAACTACCCATAACTCTAGCTCCTGAAGATCTGCTGCCCTCTGCAGGTACACACACACACACATACACACACACACACACACACACACACACACGACATACACTCACACAGACACATAAATACTAATATGGTCTTTAAAATATCTTAAAAAAAAAAAAAGGAGGCTAGGAAGATGGCTCCATGGTAAAGAGCATTTGTGCCCATCTAGAAGACTCAAGTTCAAGTCCCAGCACCTGTGTCAGGCAGCTCACGACCATCTGTGACTCCAGTTCCAGCACTCCTTGTGCCCTCCTCTAGTCTCTATGGGTATAGTACATGTAGATGGTATATAGACATACATGCAGGCAAAACACCCTAATCCATTTTAAAAAAAAACAGAATTGAGAATAATTGAGAAAAACAAACTTCCAAGTATCTTTGCCTCACTCTGAAGGTGAAGAAGTAAAATACCCACCAAATGAGGCCTCCCTTCCTTCTCAGCAATGACAATAAATGTCTGTTGTAACACTGTCTTGTTTGAAGACAGAGACCAGGCAGAAGGAAATGAGCAGCCACTTCAAGGAGGATTACACAAAGTCCTATTGTAACAGAGATTTTTGCGCTTTCTGATGCTTTGACTATCTGTGACACTGCCCCATTCTGTCTCTCATTCTTGCAGAGAGGGGTTTTCAGAATGGGACCTGTGCATCTAACAGGGTCCATCAACATAGAAACCTTGAAAAAATATGAAATGTGGTTTTTTTTTACTGTGATTTTTCTGGGGAATGACTCTGGACTTCCCACCAGCATCTCCTGAGATTCCCCCAAGCCCACTGTGGTGGTTTGTATATGCTTGGCCCAGGGAGTGGCACTATTAGGAGGTACAGCCTTTTTGAAGTTGGTGTGGCCTGTTGGAGTAAGTGTGCCACTGTGGGAGCAGGCTTTGAGGCCCTCCTCCTAGCAGCCTGGAAGTTAAAGTCTTTTCTCCTGGTTGCCTTCAGAACAAGCTCCTGGCTTCCTTTGGATGAAGATGTGAAACTCTCAGATCCTCCAGCACTATGCCTTCCTGAACCCTTCCGTGCTTCCAACCATGATAATGGACTGAACCTCAGAGCCTATAAGCCAGCCCCAATTAAATGTTGTCCTTTATAAGAGTTGCCTTGGTCATGGTGCCTCATCACAGTACTGGAAACCCTAACTGAGACAGCCACAAGGATCAAGGACCTGAGGCAGATGTGATTGAGAAGACATATCTTCAAGTTCTCATGAAGCAGTGTCTTGCAAATCTTTCTCCAAGTACTTCCCTTCCCCCAAAGGACAAAGCAGTGACTTTATCAGGCTCTGCAGAGTCTTTTCCGGGCAGACATCCATATCCTTTAACCTTTAACACTTCTCTTATGATAAGGTTGGTAGTTTCTCACCATACACCAGCTGCTACTAAGTGTGATCACAGGGCTCCATCCAGGGTGAATGGGACCTAAGACTACAGGGGAAGGAGACGCCCCACGTCTTCTTTTGC
This sequence comes from Grammomys surdaster, assembly GCF_004785775.1. Classification (NCBI taxonomy): domain Eukaryota; kingdom Metazoa; phylum Chordata; class Mammalia; order Rodentia; family Muridae; genus Grammomys; species Grammomys surdaster. The sequence continues at coordinate 3,803,924 of NW_021604663.1, read as the reverse complement.
AAACAATGCTTTTGTCGGGATGGCCCGACATCTCACAGGTGCATAACTCTTTGTTTTGTACCCAGTGTTTTTGACAGGTAAGATTTTAGATTTTTCTATGTAATTGTCTCAAAGATCTACAATTGCTTTTGGGAACATTAAAGGGAAATTTTTGTTATTTATCTCATTTAAATTTTATCATGCTGGATTAGTAATTGGATAGTTTGTGAAAATACAGAGGGATCCTGATTTCTCCTGCAAGACAAACTCTGTCTCCCAGCCTCAGGCCACTCACAGTAGTCTTTCTCTTTATTAAAGGCCTGTCTATGTTGCTGGCTTCAATATTGACCAGAGATTGGAGGTTCCTCCTGTTGGTTGCCAATATCAGTTGATCACAAATTGATGCTTGTCATATACAAATTAATCAGCCCACTGTTGATCTAGCTGACTAGAAGAAACTCTGATCCACAGTTCTCCATCTTGGCAATTTAAGCAGCGTAAGATTATAATGCCAGACCCTGAAGTCCTGAGAGCAGGAGAGCCGGTCCCACCCTCACTGGCTGCAGAATTCAGGCAAGAGCAAGCCCTATACCTCTCCTGGGTAGCACAAAAGAGCTGACCTTGGTGACAAAGGTGTAAGTGAGCTGGCCCTGAGGGCAGGATACCAGGAGAGCTTGTCCTGCCCCTTGCCAGGGGAAGCACTGTGTGACCTAGCCAGGGCAGTGCTGGAGAGTACGCCCTGGTGGTGTAGGCACAGGAAAGCTGGCATGCTGACCAACTCAGCTACCTCCCAGACCCAGATCCAGGGCTTTGAGTTGGTCCGCCCCATTTAGGAACTGCTGGAGCACATGAAGGAGCCAGTCCTGGAGATCCAAAGCTGCAGGATCTCCTCCATACAGGGCAATAACAGGATAGATAACCAGGAGGAGTCCCACTGAATACAGTATTGATGGTATGGCAGAAGCTGGAGACCTCGAATCAGACCAATGACCCATTGCAATGAACGTTTACAGATGTGTGGACAGAAGAATGTACTGTGGGACACACTGTGAAGACACCATGAGACACACTGTGAGACACTGTGGGACACACTGTGAGACACTATGAGACACACTGTGAGACACACTGTAGAACACACTGGGACACAGTGTGAGCCACACTGTGGGACACTGTGACATACTGTGAGACATACTATGAGACACTGCAGCTTCCACAATGAGATGGGTTTCTGTTATTGTTGTTAATTCTCTCTCTTTAAATTTTCTTCTTATTGTAGTCTCTTTTGCAGGGGGGGTTTTGCAAGGGTGAGGGCTGGATACAAAGGGACAGGGTGATGGGTAGGATTGGGGTAGATGATGTGGTATTCACAAAGAATCAATAAAAAGTATTTAAAAGATTAAAAATTCTGTCTTCTGGATATGACATGTGTGTAGTTACCTGTGCAAGATCAAGCTGGCCAAAATTCCAGCACAGAACGAGAGACGCTCTCCAGGCTCCGCTCCTTCCTGAGGAGTTATCGGCAGTTGATAGCTTCTGGGAGGTAGGAGAGGATCATTCTTTTTTGATGGTGTGGCCACCAGTAGGTTTTCCAAGCTCCATTAGATGACTCCACAGCTTATACACACACGATCAGCATTAGTGGGTATTAGTGGGTATTAGTGGGTATCTTAGGCGTCTTAGTTACTCTTCTGTTGCTGCAATGTAACATCATGACCAAGACAACATATGAAAGAACACATTTCATTTGGGGCAATCATTCCAAAAGGTTGTGGTCCATGACCATCATGGCAGAAATCATGGCAGCAGGCAGGTGGGCCTGGCACTAGAGCAGTAGCTGAGTGTTTACATTTTGACCCACAACCAAGAGACAGAGAGAGAGAGCTAGCTGGGAATGGCATGAGCTTTTTGAAACCTCAAAACTCACCCCTAGTGACACACCTCCTCCAACAAGGCCATATCTCCTAATCTTCCCCAAACAATTCCAGGAACTGGAGATAGATTATTTAAATAACCACATAGGGTGTTCCAGTTGGCCTTAATTGTCTATTTGACACAGCCAGGAGTCATATAAGAGGATCAATTGAGAAGTTGCCTAGATCAGACTGGCCTGTGGACATGTTGAGATAAGTGTTGTCTTGGTTCTTAATTGATGTATGAGAGCCCACTGTGGGAGTTACCATTCCTTGGACAAGAAGTCCTGGTCTGTATAAGAATGCTAGCTACGCATGAGTTAACGAGGGAGAGTCAGGAGACAGTCTTCCTCTGTGGTTTCTGTTTCAAGTTATTCCTTGACTTTCTGCCACGTTTGTCCTCAATGGTGGGCTATGTGTGGTGTAGATGCATAAGCCAAATAAATTCCTTCCTCTTCTACACTTTTTTTGGTTGTAGTGTTTGTCACTGCAACAGAAAAGTTAACAAAACCATACATTGGTATCAGAAGTGGGGTTGTTTCTGATCAAATGGCTTTTATGCCTCAAACTCTTTTGTTGGAAGAGTGTGGAGTGTTTGGGACTTTAGGCTAGAAAACCTGTTGGATTATTGGAGCTTAATGAGCAGTTGTTTGATATGGGGGCTTGGAAGATATAAATTCTGAGAGAAATGTGGACTATAGAGGCATGCTCATGAAGTCTCAAAGGAGAAAGCAAGATGAGGGCATGGTCATAGTCCATTGTACATGTATATGGAATTCTCAAGAACTAGGAAAATTTATTTTAAAGTACATACAACATATAATATCCTTTCTTAAGACACTTAGACACTGCACTATGACAGGAGAGAGAGAGAAAGAGAGAGGGGGGAGATCACATTTAACATATGGAAGAAACGAGTTAATGGAAGGACCTGGAACTCCTCCACACTGAGGATGCATGTAAGGGACAGAGCATGAGCAGAAAAGCACATAATACACAAAGGAAGAAGAGGGGAGAAGGCATGTGCTATGTACATGAACTATGAATGGTCATGACTCTCAATCTAGGGCTTTTTGAACCGCAGCCCTATCCAAGCTCTCTAGTACATCTCCATTCTTGGGACTTCCTTTCCCCCTAATAAACTCTCTCAGAGCTGGGTGTGATGGCACACACCTCTAATCCCAGCACTTGGGAGTCACGGTCAGCTTTGCCTACACAGCAAATGCAAGGACAGCTAGGGCTACACAGAGAGACCCTGTCTCAAACCTCCCCCGCCTCCTTAAAAACCTGTCTCAATTTCTATCACTATCCATGTGTCTCCAATTCTTTGTTATGGGCACAAGAAATCCCAATGGGTGCCCTCTGCACTCAAACTCATGCCTATAATAACCAAGCTGTCCACAGGGTACCACACATTGTTATTTCTCCTCCCTATTACATCTAAGTTCCCACTTCCTCCATCTCTTCCCAGACAGTGTAGCTGTCTCCATGGTAACCATCTGGCATCACTTTTCCTTCTTACCAGCAGCAAGCCTGTGGGAGGACCACAGTACCTGCAAATAGAGAAAGGTTCAGCCCCCAGGTCCCCTTCCTTCCACCTCACCTTGTAGAGGCTCTATCCATTTAACCATTTAACGCAGGCCAGTCATTGTTACTTTCCAAATGTTATTACTGTTCATGTCAAGTTTCACCTGTGACATTGGCAGTATGACCCTCCCATTTTAAGGGGTGACAAAAATGGGGCTTGGTGAAGTTAAACAATTTTCCCAAAGACAACCAACTGGGAAATGTCAGAAATGGGTATCAACCTCAGTAATGGATTCATATGACCTGCCTTCCATTATGACAGAGCCGTTCTAAGAAGTGAGTGGTACATAGGTGTTTAACTGAATTATAAGGGCCACTTTTGCTTCTCAGGAAGGTGGGCAGAGGTTAGAATTCATAATCTGTAACTTCAGATCAATGTCAAAGATGAGAGAAATCTTATTTAGGCAGCACACAAAGAAGTAGAACATTGGACCCTTTCTACTTTGATCTGTGCCAGGAAATTAGACAGTGAGCTTCTTCATCCATCCATCTATCCATCCATCCATCCATTCATCTGTCTGTCCATCCACCAGTTCAATCGTGCATCCATCAACAAACAAATTTTGAGTGTTTTGATTTTTGGTTTTTGGTTTTTTTTTTTAAGTACCATTCTACAGTCCTAGGAAAAGGGATCACCCAAGTAGCTCAGACTGTGGACAGACAAGACAATATAACAAGATAGAACTGGGAGAGGGTCCCTGGGCTCTCAGTTAATGAACTGGATTCTATTCTCTCCACGGAGGGTCAACACGATGAAAACGCCCTCAGTGCTTCCGAGCAAAGCCACAGTCAAGTCGGCTTTTGGCTCATTATCCAGTAGGCAAAACAACTGGTAAACAGGAGGCTAAAGAAACCATCCCAAGTGTGACCAAGCCCGAGGACCAAGACCTCCATGGGCTCCACTAGTAAATGGAGGAGGGAAAGGAGGAGAAGGAAGAGGGGAGGAAAGAAGAGGAGGAGGAGGAAGAGGAAAGAATCTGTAGCTGTTAAATTTGGCCCTTTGCATAGCCTTAACTACCCAATAGGAAGCATAACCAATAACTAAAATGATTGGTGTGTTTATTTAATAGTCCAAGGAATCCCAATAATGCTTTACACCCCTGTAAAATGCCATTTGGACAACTGTTTTGAACTAATGATTTTCTCCTTAGTAAGGAAATACTGCCTAGATTTAGTAGTACAACATGACCTTGACTCAATTCAAGAGCGCTAGAGACCGCTCCGGGTGTGGAAGACCACAGACCAACTCACTTAGGTGTGTAACCTAAGGTCTTCCTTGTTTCATGCCTTGTTTAATTTGAGGACAGAGTTGTGAGCTCATGCAGACCATAGAGGAAGGTTCTTTGCCAGAATATTCTCCTTTGTTTTCATGGTTTCTTTTTCCTTAACTCTGGCCAGAAGTGAAATTAAAAAAACAAATGCTTGGCAAGAAATAAATAACTTTGCATTGCCAATCACGTCCCTCAGAGAGACAAGTGAAAGAGTATTCCCTGCTGAGAGGTGTCTGGGTCTCAACTTCAAAGACAGGAGAGGCTGAGGAGGCTCTGGTCCTCCCCTAGGGTCACAGGGACCCAGGACCCATGGCAGGACTTGAAAGCACAGCTGACTTGGGGGACTAGGTGAAATATTATTTCAGCCCAAGAAACATGTGTGGTGTTGGGTCCAGAAAATGGAGCAGGCCATGAGAAGTGAGGCTGAAAGTTTGCGCTGACCCAAGGACTAATGAAAGCAGCCATCTGTCCAATCCCTAGAGAGGCTGTTCTCTGAGAGATGTAGGTCCACGGCTTATTTCAACATTCCAGTGATCCTGGGGGTGTTGACTGTTACCACCTTAACTTTACAGATGAGAAACCTGACAGCAAGAGGAGAAAAGGCTTCCTCAGTTGTCAAAGTAAACAGCTGAGAAGTGTCTCTGGACCAGGAGGAGAAGGGTTTATGTAAATGAGAACCCACGATTTATTGGTCTCTGCTCGCTTCCTCTAGGTACTCAGTGGCTGTTAGGAAAATATTATCAAAGGATTATGATCGGTGCTTTTCCAGAGGTTGAAAAGTCTCGCTTTGGAGCCAACCTATAAAGTGTGCCAGTTGAGCCTACAAAATTTGGAAAAATCTCATTCTGGCAATCCATTCAGAAAAACACCCAGGAATCAGGACTCCCTGTCCATGGGTGTTGGTTTCTCTGCATTCTCAGGGGGCACCTGGGGATATGTGTTCAGTGGCCGAGCTGGCTACGGCTCCTACTCCACCACCTAGGGGTGGGCTCACACTGCTCCTAGAAGAAATGAATGAATTTCGTTTCTCAGTCATGCCAGGTTGTGAAAAATAAAGAAGGATTGTTTGGGTTGGTTGGTTGGTTGGTTGGTTGGTTGGTTGGTTGGTTGGTTGGATTTTTTTCTTTTCTTTTTTTGGTGACTCTAGATATCTAGGCAATGTTAATCAAATCCAATGGCAAAGAAAACACATATTTTTTTTAAAAAAACTATTTCTACATTTTGTGTGTGTGTATGTGTGTGTGTGTGTGTGTGTGTGTGTGTGTGTATTTGTGTAAGTATATAAGCATGTGCATGTCATGGCTGGTGCCCGGGCAGAAGTCAGAGAATAAGCTGTGGGAGTTGGTTCTCTCCTTCCACCACGTATCCAAAGCATCAAATTCAGGTCATTGGGCCTGGTAGCAAGCCCTTTTTACCTACTAAACATTTTGCGAAACCAGAATATAGATTTTCATAAATGAAACTTTAAAGATGCAGGTAACATTAGCAACTACCACCTACTGAAATGCACTGTGTGCCTGGCATTTAAGTAAAGTTTCAGATTTAATTAGGGGTGGCTTGGTGGGGGACCCCTAGAAGTCTCTCTATACAGGCTTTACAACAGAGGAAACTAGGGGGTTGCTGAGAACTGTACTCTGGAAATTGAGTTGTCTCTAGGGGAATCTGAAGGTTACCACCTACAGGCCCCATTCCCAAGCACTGGCTAGGGCTATGTGGCCTCTCCCCCAGGCCTGGATGTATCAGCTGTGTGACCCAGGGTTATTGATAGTTCAGAGTTGCAGATCCCTCCCAGCTTCAGTACATGGATGATTTGGGCTTCCAAAGCTTTCCACTTTAATACTACATGACCATGAGAAGTCCAGAGTTGACTCTGTGAGCATCTGAATCCATCATCTCCAGAGAGATTCAAACAGGCCCCCTGAGGCTACATCACATCCCTGGGGGTCAATGCCTGCTGCTGGTCCCATCAGCTATAGAAGGAGATTTTGAACAAAGGTCAGGTTATATCCATTGTCTATTGCACTGTTACATATTAAACCCAAATTAGGTGGCTGGAAATGAAAGCTAGTCTGTTTGTCTAGGATTCTAAGCTAGGCTCAATGAAGAGACTCAACTCTGTTCTGTTGGATGTTGCCTGGGTTCCCTCAGGGCCATGGTTTGCTCATAGTATCTCATTTTCAGGAATTTCTTCCTATGTTTTCTCAAGAAGGGGAGATGGCCTCTTATATGGCCTGTCTGTACTCTAGAGAGACCAGAATAAACTATAGACTAAAGCCTAACTTGGTTTACCTCTATTAACTATGGCAAGACTCTGGGGGAAGAGCTACTCCACCTCTGAGTAGGAGGAAGGACATACAGCTCTGAAGGACATCGGGACTGGCCAAGATGTCTATGCCCATCTTTAGAAGCAACCTTATGTGGATTCTAAAGGTCATGTATTTTGTACCACAGTGGGTATATCCAGTGCCTCTGTTGCTACAGTGTCCTCCAGTGACATATGAGCCTCTTCCAAAGGAACCAGAGCTCAAGCCATTGTCTATCAAGCTTGGTGTCTCTGTGGGTTGGGCCCTGGGTCAGATAAGAGAATGTCCCAGAGAGCCAGGCACAGCTGTACAGTCCCACAGCTTAATGACGCCTGAGCCAGGATTTGCATTCACATCCGTCAAGGTGTGCTTGGTCTCCTCTTAGAAGTTGGAACTTTCTAAGGTAGAAAACACGAGGTTGCCAACTCACCTAAATCTGGTTATTTCCCCAGGCAATTTATCAACTGGGATGATTCTGAGATCTTAGAAAATGAAATCTTCAGTTGGGTGGTTATTAAATTCATAATTCTGTAAAATGTAATTTTCAAAAGAAAAACACCCTCTCTGCTTCCCAAGCTAGAAACTCAGCCAGAAACAGAAGTGGGAAAGAGCCAGTCCCATGGCTCAGTTCTCTTTACAAGGCAGATGCCAAAACCCCAACACAAAGAAACCCAAGCTAATATTCTCTGTCTTGACCTTGTACCTGAACCCCAATCACTGAGTACAGCCACACAGCCTGGATACTCAGCCATCACAGTAAGGCAGGCCTCACTATGGTCGTCTGTCTGTGTACACCTGGTTATTGTACAACAGTGGAACGGATCCTTCCCTATCCCTCACATTCAAGCGTCACCCTGATGGGCTGGAGAGACGGCTCAGTGGGTCAGAGCACTGGCTTTTCTTTCAGAGGTCCTGAGTTTAATTCCCAGCACCCACTTGGGAGTTCACAATGATCTATGAGTCCATCAGGAGGGGATCTATGCTGTCTTCCAGCCTCTGTGGGGAAAAAGCCTCCAGGTGATGAACACACATACATGCATGCAGAATGTCCGTACACACAGAACAATGGATGGACAGACAGACAGACAGACAGAAGACAGACAGATAGACAGACAGACAGAAGACAGACAGACAGACAGAAGACAGACAGACAGACAGAAGACAGACAGACAGACAGACAGACAGACAGACAGACAGACAGGTCGGTGGGTGGGTGGATGGATGGATGGATGGATAGATAGATAGATAGATAGATAGATAGATAGATAGATAGATACCTCAAAAAGAGATAGAGAAAGAGTGGCCCTAATGTCCCCAAACATAACCCTTTCATGATGTTGACAGTGCACCCATGAACACCATGTAGCTTTCCCCGCATGAACCGTGAGGTGCAGCTGTAGCCGCTATTCAGCAGCATGCATCATTGTAATCTGCTCACATGCCAGACACAGGAGTGTTCAGAGACACATGAGGAGCTATTTCACTCAGGAAGTTCGCAGTCCAGCAGCAAGGACTGAAAAATGAATCTTTCTTTGGAAACTGAAGACTAGACGTTCACCAGTCATCGATTTTTAGTTTCTTTTAAGATTTGAGGACATGATTATTTTTCTACTTTCTCTCTCTCTCTCTCTCTCTCTCTCTCTCTCACACACACACACACACACACACACACACACACCAAATAAAACAGTAAACAAATAGAGCACACACTTCCAGATGCACGGGAACAGGCAAGGTGGAGAGAAGAGCTCTGGCTGCCAGGTTTGAGGACTGTATCTGCTAGTTGTAGCTTTCACCGAAAAAGGCTTAATGACGTGGGGCTGGGATGCTTCCTATTAGCAGATTGGCTTTGCCTGAGGCTGACAGGTCTATTGTCAACATTGGGTGTGCTTTGAGGAGTGTCTTGGAATTCAGCCAGTCAGGGTGAATTGTTAGAGCTCACAGCAGGTTGCTACTAGGTCTGCCTAGAGTTGTTTCCTTCCCCCCTCACAGATCTGAGCAGAGCTGACTGCCCACATTGGAGCGAGGTGTAAGCCAGCTTTTCCCTGAGCTATGCATCTGAGATAGCAGAGCACACATCCCCAGTGTGCCTTCTTTTCCTTCTCTTCCTCCTTCTCCCCTCCCACCTTCCATCTCTGGTTTCTTCTTCCCTCTCTTCCTCTCTGTCTTTCTTTTATATCACTTCATTCACCCTCCATCTTTTATTCTGCCTTTTTTGAAAATCTTGGATTAGCCTCAAAATATTAGCCTCAAAAAAGTCTTAGACTATGTGTGGTAGTGTGTGCCTATAAACCCAGCACTCAGGAAATGGAGGCCCAGGGGTTGCTAGAAATTTGGTCCCAGCCACTCTGGGCTAGGTAGTGAGCCAGCCTGGTCCATACAATGAGTTCCCAGCAACTCCAGGCTAGATAGTAAGACCTTGTTTCAAAACCAAACACTCAAGGGGTCTCATTCAGAGGGATTTCTTCCCACGGCTTCTGACCTGTGTCTATTGGATATCCTGCTCCAGGTTCCGGTGCTGGTAAAGCCTTCCTCAGTGCAGAGAGCAGCTGAGGCCCTGGACTTCTCTCTCTAGGATGCTTTCCAGCACCAAAATCAACAGCCTCTCCTGGGAGACTCTAGTTGCAGGGCTGAGTCACAGGCAAAGATTCCATCCCAGTTACGACGCTCCCACTGAGGCATTCCTGGACCCAGCCTACCTTCTAATGGGAAAAATGCTTTTCCAGTGGCAAGTGGGTCTGACCAGATGGCCAGGCAGAGCTAGTAAATCTTAAGGAACCAAACATTATTTGCATTTAAAACAACAGAGAAAAAATGAGACTAAAACAGCCTTGGCAGTTTCTTATCTAGCTCCTTAGCCGTCATGACTGTCACTGATGTGTGGATGATAAAGTTGATCTCTGAAGCCTCTGAAGTAATGTGGAAAGTAAGAAATTGGTTTACCAAGCACTTCACAGACATGTGTTGGGAGCCCTATCAGAAATGGAAAATCCCCAGTCATTCAGATAAAATCTGAAAGCTTCCACTAGAGCCAGACGCCTGAGTTCAGAATTTGAAGCCAGATCCTGTCTCCAGTCTTCAATCTTATGGAAGAGGAACATGCATCTTCACTACCCACCCCACAAAGTCTGAAGAAGGGATGTGAAGTCCCTTTAAGCCTTGATGGAGGGGAGGACCTCTGAGGATCTTCTTCCTGAGTCGGAAGCAGTCCTGGAAACTAGAGAGACTTGATTAAAGGAAGTTTCTCACCAAAGTTTCTCTGGTTAAACCTAGGATGGAGGGCTTCGTCAGTGAATACACATCCCCAGGACCCAGAGCAGCCTGTACCACTGACTGACTCTCTGATGTCCTTCGGGGTGTCAAACCAGGAAACTTTTGGGACTCAGGGAAGTTGTCTTGAACTTAGTATTAATAATATCTACCCTGTCTATGGCTATGGGTCATCTTTTCTCATTTATTACCTGTTTGTCTGTCTGTCTATCTATCTATATCTTTTTCTCTCTCTGCTCTCTCCCTGTCTTCCTCTCCCCCCCTCTCCTTTCCCCTCTTCTTCTCCCTCTCCCTCTGACTTCTCTTTTTCCCCCCAGAGAAATTATGCATTCAGCTTAGACCTATGATGAGCTTGAAACAGAGGCTCATGTGTTCCCTTTTCACTGAAGGTGAAATCCTTTGGCTCCCAAGGGATCTGCAGCTGTTTTGACCTCTTACAACTATGGTTGTGTCTGAAGAGTACCACTGAGCTGTGGAGAACAGGCAAGGGGGGATCACTCATTACATCCAGATCATACCACAGCAGAACTACCAATCACGACCCACTGGGAAGTTGTATTCAAACCCCTTTAGAGTAGACCTATGTGTTGGCCTTGCAGTTGTGGCCTTGTTACCAGCAAGTGTCACAGAGACCAAACTCCCAAAAACTCTTCAAGAGATTATTCTAGTCACACTGGAAGCACAAAGCCTGTTCCAGGGTAGCCAAGATTGAGAGGAGGAAGAAAAATAAGTTAAAAGTGACAGTAGGTATTCTAGACAACACACGATAAATATCATATTTATAAAGTATGATACCCCACAGGGAAGTCGGGAAGAGGCTTCCTCACATCCCAGGTCTTCCCAGAGTTCAATCTCCCACACCTGCCTGCTCAGAAGTGAACCCTGGGCCCCAAGGACACAAGGAATCTAGACAGCTAACACTCACACAGGAGTTAAGAGAGCAAATGCCAATGATGACTTCACATTCTTGAGAATAAACTATTGACCAGATGCATGAAGAGATCCACATGAAAAAATGACAAATCACAGAGCCAAAAGGAACTCTAAACCCAAAGCTTTTCCACAGCAAACCTACCTGGCGGGATTCTCAAGCTCCCAAGACCCAGGTCCCTCAAAACACTGTTGTACCTGCCTAATTGATGCGGCTCTAGGTTCAGCCCCAAAGACAATGCACCCTCAACAGATGACAGCCAGCAAGGTAAGGCCCCCAGGCCACACTGACTTGGCATCTGATTCTTCTAACATGATCCCTGTCTGGAAAAGCAGTTCTCTGTTTTGGCAAACATGTCCCCTTCTATCTGTTTTAAATTTAAAAGAAGCAAATGTCACAGGGTGTTGGGAAATACAATTCTACAGTGAGTGTGTGTCTCCCAGCACCTGAGGACATTGATTCTGTATCTGGCATCTACAGAGATTGAAATGGAGGCAGTGATGAGGGGAACCTGCATGAGGAGTTGGGAACTTGTGGCTGGCGATTCCTGGTGACAGAAATGAGCCATGAATTAGTAATGCAATGATTACTCTTCTCATCGCTCTGAGCAACTTAAGAAAGGAAGAGTTTGTTCTGGCTCAAGGTTTAAAGGGATACAGTCCATCATGGTGGAGAAAACAGCAGTGGAACCATGAGGCTGTTGATCATGGCACATCCACAATCGGGAAGTAGAGAGAGACGAACGTAAGTCTCTCGGCTTTCTGCCTCCTCTTTTTCCTTTGTTATTGTTAATACAGGACCCCAGGCCATGGAATGGAGCTGCCTGCATTCATGGCGGGTCCTGTCTCCTCAGTTAGACCTTTATGAGAATGCCATCAGAGACACATGCAGAGGTGGATCTCCTAGGTAATTTCAAATCCAGTCAAGTTAACAATAAAGATTAATTACCACAAATGGTATTACAAGACCTAGCACTGGTCAGAGATTCCAGTAAGAAGTTGGTGAATGAATGAATGCCCACATTGAGACAATCCTTGGTAGTGCCTTTTCCCCTTACAGATCTGCTTTTCCTGGTGTATGTTTACAATTAGCACTAAAACTAGCTGCATTGATGCCTCATCATCTAACCCAGCTCCTCAGTCCTCAATGCGACTGTTTTCTGTTGGATAACTCCACTTCTAAAAATAACCACCCAAGCCCAGCATCAGTACACACACCTATAGCACCAGCACTGGGGCAGTCACAGGCAGATCCCGAGAACTCACTGTCCAGCTAGCCTAGCAGAATCTTAAGTTTCCAGTTCACTGAGAGTCCCCGTCTAAAGGGAATAAAGGTGGGATCTTTCAAGGGAATCCGACTTCCTGCCTGGCCTCCTCATGAACATGTATGGGTAACACATTCATCCAATGAACAAAACAGCCCAGCCAAACCTCAGATCCCTCTCACTTCCCAGCAGTCATGAGCATCCTATCCAAATGTCTTCTGCTCTGTCCCTCTTTTCTTGTGTTCTCTGTCCCCAACCCTCTTCTGACCATCAGTACACAGAGGTGGGTCACCAGTGGCCACAGAACTTTGTGATTGCAATACCTCCTTCCAGCCTTCAGCCCATGCCTGCTCCTTACCCCAGGGATAAAAGCAAGGACCCCTGGCATCCAAAACAGATAGCCAGTTCCTTCCAGAGCCCATGCCAGGTCACATTGCAGACCCACACACACACCTGTCCTTGTCCTTTCCTACGTCCCTGCCCATCCACTCCTCTCATCTATAAGGGGAAGGATTTCCCTTTCCTGGAGCTCTTCAGGACCAGAACTTGTATGAAATTTAACATGTATGAAATTTAACACCAATATCTTCCCCTCAAGGTGGATGCTGTCACCTGGGAGTTTTAGGTCTGCTTCATCTCTGAGCCATTGGTCTTTTTGTGTTCATGGTAATGCATTGACGGGTCAATCCTCACTTGGATCTCATCCCTCCTGAGACCTGGCACAAGGAGATCCCTGTAGGAGGAGCTAAGGTGGGAGGAGTAAGGAGAGGAAGAGGAGGAGTTGGGAGAGGAAGAGAAAAGGGAAGAGGAGGAGCTAGAGAGGGCAGAGATGTAGGAGGATGGAGAACCACACCAGTATGGAGAGCACTCGTGAGGAACAAGTTATAAACTTATAATTAAGTTAGCTAATTGGGATACAACTCTCTTTGTATGGGCATCTTGTTATTAATCATTATCAAACATATAAAGCCTTTGATTAATCTATAAGAATTAGAGTCTCATTCTCTTACTGGGCCCGCATGGATGGCGGAATGATCTGGGCAATGCCCTGCCTTGTGGAGACAGCATGGAAGATTGGCATCTCTCACGCTGGCATCTAGTGGGTGGCAGGGCTGGTGTTTCTGACGGCTGGTTCTAGCTGCTGTGTGCACGTGGCCTCAGGCCGAGAAACATGGTGGCTGGGCTAGGCATAGCCGCTACAGCTACAGCTTAGATAGTCGGCTTGACCAGAGGCCGATTTAAATAATTACCACAACAGATCCCATGCTCCTTGGGATCTTGTCATTGACTGACTGTTGCCCCATGATTGATTGTCAACGGCCAAGTCTCACATTGCTCATTGCTTACTCCCTTCACGAAGCAATCTGTCTTCTCCAATAGGCAAGAAGCTTCTAGGTAACAAACCCTCTGCCCTGGTCATCTTTTAATCAGTAGCTTCTAGTACATTGTCTAATACCTAGAATATGCTCAATAAATGTCTGCTGAACTAGACAAATAGTACTTGTGAAAGAATACCCATATTGATAATGACATTTCTGTGCCCTCTGGGTACATGCAGTGAACAGCATGAACACTCACTGTCCAGGGAGACTTGGGGATTGAGTGTCATCACTTAGGAAGTGGCAAAAGAAACCTTCTATATATTTGTGCACTTGCACTTACTTACTTTCATTTATTTTGTATTTAACTACATATGGTGTGAATCTGTATGATGCCTGTTTGTATGTGTGGAGGTACACGTGAGGGTGCAGTTTCATTTGTGTGCATATGTGTGTGGCGGCCAGAGGTTGACATCAGGAGTCTTCCTCAATTGTTCTCCACTGTATTCTTTGAGGCAAGGTCTCTCAGTTGAACTCAGAGCTAGCTCATTTGACCAGCCCAGCCTGCCAGCTTGCTCCTCTGCTCCACCTCCTGAGGGCTAGAATTCTCTGCTGGTTGCCTCCAGGGCCTGACATTTATGTGAGTGCTAGAGGTCCAAAGTCCAGCCACACACACAGCAACCCTGTTAGCATCTAATCCATGTCTTCAGCCTAATGACACACTTTTAGCCGACAAAAGTTCTTACTATGGTATTATAGGTTAACTAGCACAGTGCTAGAGATTTATGTTGGTGTCTCTGTAACATCTGTGGCCATCTGTAGAGAATCAGAAGACAGACAATGCAAGACAAATGTCAACCCTTCAAAGTTGACCTAAAGGTTAAACCTATAACCTGACGGATATATGAGGAGATCAGTTTCTTAATACAGACATTTGCATTATAATATCAGCCACCTTGTTCACATGTGAATCTGTAGGGTAAATGCTCAACCGGTTGCAATTCTATCTGTCCTTAAAAATATACTACCAGAGACTGCCTGAGCAAAAGGCCAAGGAATCAATAAAAAGAGAATTTGGTATAAAAATAAATCTGAAAAAGGGCTTTGATTTAAGTGGCCATGTCAATACACATTTACAGACAAATGGCTGTTTTAAAATAGCAGACTCGTGTCGGCTATTTTAGCCAGCATCCAAAAAGAACAGGAAATGGTGACTTAGTACTTCATGTATTTTCGTCTTCTTGAGATTCTAAAATTGACCCAAGAACAACGATGTTTTATTGGATTAGTTTATCAGATGAGAAATTTAACTGTGTTTAGAAAACATTTGCTTAGAAGTCAATGTCTCCTCCAAGTTTTAGGCACACTGCATTGCTATTACTAGAAATTTTGTAAAAGTTTCAAACGCAACCAGCAGAGACGAAACCATTGCTTTCTATGGACGTCAAGAACAAACCTTTAAGGCCATGGTCACTAAGAAATAACGAAGAAGATACCACAAGACAGAACTAAATGGCTGCATAAAGACCATGATGATAGAATGCTAGAATACAAACATAATTTTAAAACTGCTCAGTCCTGGGCCATTGATACAGCACAGCAGGGAGAGGCTGACAATCCTGGTGATGTGAGTGCGAGCTCCAGGACCCACGTGATGGAAGGAAAGAATTGACTCCAAGTCATCCTCTGATTCCACACATACGGCATGTCACACATGTACACACACACACTCACACACACACTCACACCAATAAGTCATTAATGTAATTTTTTAGAAGAATCAATCCTAAACCTCACATCTCACATGGTCGTGCACACTAGCAATCCCAGCAGAAAGATAGAGGCAGAAGGATGAAGAATTTAAAGTTGTCCTTAGTTTATAGAGAATTTAAAGTCACACTGGGTCAGATCAGACCCTGTCCCTGCCACAGAACACAGTGACAAAAATTTTTAAGAAATGCTCAGCCCATGTCTTTTGAATGTGGTTTATTCTACATTCGGACTTCTAACCCCTAAACCTGCCACCTGCATCTAACGTAGCATCTTCTTGAGGATCTGCTCTGAGCCCACGGATGCCTCCAGCTCATGGAACTTAACTCTTTAATTGCTTGACCCCGTGTGATGAACAGGTAAACACAGGCACTGACTGCAGTACTTAGAATAAGTACCCTACAGTTCCAACTATCATGGGGACATTGTGGTTTATCTAAGAGCCCATCCTTAGCCAGCAAATGACACCATGAACTTTTCTCTGTCTTCCTATGGGTCCATGAACTCCACCTCTATGGGTTCAAATCCTCTAGCCTGTCTAGAGTCTCACATTCTATAAAAGGACCCCGGGTTTTGCTACACACAGAAATAACATAGCTGCTGTCATGAAAGCCTCTACTCTCAGTGTAGTCACGCCCGTTTCCTCCAGACTCTGAAAGCAAAGAAAGATGCCAAGAACTTAGATGAACCAGGCAGGTAGCAGACAGTGACAGGAGCTCAGAGCTGGGATGAGAGGAGATGGAAAGTAGCCATAAGGACTGAATCTAAGGGGCTGGAGAAATGCCTGAAAGCACTTGCTGCAGCTCCAAAGGACCGCAGTCTGGTTCCCAGCTCCCAGATCGGATGATGGCTCTCAAGTGCCTACAACTCCAGCCACAAGGGATTTGATGATCTCTTTTGTCCTACACATATATATTCATGTACACACACACACACACACACACACACACACACTGAATTCTAATGTCCTATGAATTGCAGATGGGTTCTTTAGCTCTGTGAGAGGATACCAGCCAGAAAAGCCACAGAGAGATGAGGGAAGACCTTTGGTGGCATTCACAGCCTTACTACAGGTTGTATCCTGTCAGGCTTATTACAGGTTTTACCCTCAGAGGCTTATCACAGGTTATACTCTCACAGACTTAACAGACTTACCACAGGTTGTACCCTCACAGGTTTACCACAGGTTGTACCCTCACAGATTTAACAGGCTTACCACCGGTTGTACTTTCCTGCTAAGGTCTTTGGGACAGACAGTGAACTGCTTCCTGGGTCAGTCTGTCCAGCCACAGCTGTCCCAGCATCTTCCCAGCTGAGCCCAAATCAGTCTATGAATCCACACACTGGACCAAAAGTCTGAAAGCCACTGGTCCACCAACCATGATGTCTATGTTATTTATAATCTCCATAACTCTGAGGGAAATGCATCCTAGATCAACCTTTAAAATTATATTAATTAGATAATCTAGAAGACAACTTTACAGTTGACAGAAGCATGCCTGCCTTCCCAAGATGCTTGCAGACTAGGCATTATCTGTGGTGAGTTCTCCCAACATGGTCACAGTACACTGTGTCCTGTTTAGTGAAATCCATGGAATGGGCTGTTCACAGGCCCCAATCATGAGGCCCTGAAGGCCTAGTGGTTCTTGGTATTAACATGTTGGCACTAGTGTGCAATTAAATCAATACAGACATCTAAGAAGAGAAGTCACACTCACTTCAAGCACAGGCAAGAACAGGAAATAAAAGTGAGCCTTTGTTCACTGGCTTTTCTTCAGTTTTAATAGCCCAGAGGTGTCACCATGCCTTTTAGCACAGAACAAACATACCTACAAACAAGACAGTTGCCTTACCATGATTTACCCTGTTCCACATGTAAACATCTTCTGTAGCTTTGTCTGATCTTCACACAACCTGGCATTTGTTGTAATGATGAAGCTGGTTCCAATACATAGTGACCATTAGAAGCCAATAGACCAGAACCATGACCATATTCTGTAACTTCCTAGTGGTCCTCCAGGACACTTGCCACATCTTATTGGTCCTTTACTGGGTTGAGTGGCATGGTGCCACCTGAAGCTGGGAAGAAATAGTGAATTTTGGGCCTCAACCACCCTGACCATAAAAGATATGCACTTTCTCTTTCAGGAGACCCTCTGGGGATTGAGATGAGGTGTGGTGGTTTGAATGAGAATGGCCTCTGTAAGTGTGCTTGAACATTTAGTCATGGGGAGTAGAATGTTTGAAAGGATTAGAAGGATTAGGAGGTGTGGCCTTATTGAAGGAAGTGTGTCACTGGAAGTGGGCTTTGAGGTCTAAAAGCCTACTCCATGTCTACCCAGTCTCTCTCTCTCTCTCTCTCTCTCTCTCTCTCTCTCTCTCTCTCTCTCTCTCTCTCTCTCTCTGTGCATGGATCAGGATGAAGCTACTGCTCCATTGCCCGTCTGCATGCCGCCATACTCCACTGCCATAATGATAATGGACTAACTCTGAAACTGTAAGCAAGTCCCAATTATATTCTTTCTGTTATAAGACCTGTCTTGCCCTTCACAGCAATAGAACAGTGACTACGACGGAAGTGTCACATGATGCCACTTTTATGTTATCTTCATTTTGGAAGAACCTCTGCAGTTTTCTCAACATAAAGGACAATGTCTGAAAGCAGTTTCCTGTTTCTGCTATTTCTACTGGCCTGCAAATCCCAGGTGAAGCCTTTTGTGTTCATGTCTTACCACACACACACACTCGCACACGCACATACACACACACACACTCACACAATCATACTCTCTCACACATACATACACTCACACATGCACTCTCACACTCATACTCTCTCAAACATACACACATACTCACACACTCACACATATTCACACACATCCGTACACACACTCTCACACACTCATACACACATACACACAGTCACACACACACACTCATAGAAGGAGAAGGGTAAGAAAGGCTGTTTTCCAAAAGTTAACTGTCATCCCTCTCCCAGAGAGGCCCTCCAGGCCCCTAAGCTATGTCTCAGAAAGGAAACAAAGACACCCTACCCTACTTCTACCCCAAAGCCAAGAGGGGGAGGTCCTTGTTGAATGATGAAAGCAGCACCCCACTTCCTTACATTTCTATTCCCCCTCCCCAGCTACATGTAGCCTGGGAGGTCGTTCAGTTGGAAGATGTTCCTTCAGTCTCCAGTTAAAAAATCTTGGAAAGCAGTTGACCTATATTTACTGCAAGCAGATTTTCCAAATAAACTTCCAGACACGTGGTCTGATAAATATGTGTGAACTCACCACTTAAATTAAAAATAAAGCAGGCTGTTCTGTGCTTTTTGAAAAGGGAATCCATGTTCATTTTAGAGACTTAAAGAAAGTCAACGAAACAAAACCACATCTGCAGTCTCATGACCCAAAAATATGTATTTAATCCATACTTATTCTCAGTTTTTACCTACAACATGTAACTTTTGTCAACTGGGTATCTCATTGTATGGATAATTTTTTATCCTAAACTTTACAAATAAATACACATCATAACGATTTCCTCTGTCACCAAAGATTCTTTGTAAGCCTTATTTTTAATGGCTGCATATATTCAATTTCTGAACATACTATAATTATTTTTATTCACTACCCATATCATTGAACATTAGACTGCCATAAATTTGTCTTGCTTTTACTAAAAATACTGTGACAAGGGAACTGGACAGATGGCTCAGTGGTTAAGAACACTGACTGCTCTTCCAGAAGTCTCGAGTTCAATTCT
This sequence comes from Grammomys surdaster, assembly GCF_004785775.1. Lineage (NCBI taxonomy): Eukaryota > Metazoa > Chordata > Mammalia > Rodentia > Muridae > Grammomys > Grammomys surdaster. The sequence continues at coordinate 3,784,549 of NW_021604663.1, read as the reverse complement.
CAGCAGCCACATGGTGGCTCACAACCAACCATAATGGGATCTGATGCCCTCTTCTGGTGAGTCTGAAGACAGCTACAGTGTACTCATATACATATAATAAATAAATATTTTTTTAATACTGTGACAAATATTCCTGTACTTTTACACACACTTCTGAAAAATCCAAAGTATGACCAAGGAGCCCTGCTCAGAGAACTACTCACCACCCCCTCTCTCCAACATGTAGGCTTGTGCACGCAGACACACACACACACACACACACACACACACACATTTTATAGGCTCAATGTGAAGAGTTGGCTCATGGCCTACAGAAGTAGAGCAGTCAAGCAGGCTATCTTCAGAGAGAGAGAGCCACTGCTCACTAGGCCTCTCGTCCTCCCTCCTTCCCATTTGCTTGGAAGCCCCAGCTTCTCTCACAAAGGCCCTGCGGAACACTGCTTAGACCCAGCCTAAGGCCCAGTAGGCAGATTGTTTTCTGCCAAGAAACCCTTTTCAGCTCCCCATCAAATCCCTGCCTCATGTCTCGTTTTCACGATCTCCTGGAACAACCATGTCCCCTAGCCAGTACCGCTCCCCACCCCCAACCCCACCCCCATACCGCCGGAACAACAATTTTAGTTTAGCAATCTTTTTCAATTGTCTAGAACACTCCTCACAAGTAACAGCTCTCAATAAGCACTGAAGTGAGTGAAACCAGTAAGTGGGTGAATTACGGATTCTTTCACAGGAAGTACTTACCGAGAGGTAAGGTGACCTCACTCACAGTCACTCACGGAATTTCGAAGTGAGTGAAACCAGTAAGTGGGTGAATTACGGATTCTTTCACAGGAAGTACTTACCGAGAGGTAAGGTGACCTCACTCACAGTCACTCACGGAATTTCTTCTTGAGTGTCCCACCAGCTAGACCTGCTTTAGAAGTCCACGGTCCTCTTCGCAGCCAATCTCAGACTGCTACAGATATGGCTAAAGCAATTGGCTAAAGCTATGACCGTGTTAGACATCCGGTTGGGAGGGGCTTGCCATCTCTTTCTCAACAGAGTCTGCCTTCTCCCTCCCTAATGATCAATATCACCTCCCTAATGACCAGTATCAAAGCCAGCAGGGCTAGCTCAATCCCCTTTTCTTGCTGCACAATGGAAGGGATCCTTCCAAAGTACAGGGAAAAGAAATTGTTTGAACTGTTACAAAGGGTGTTCAAAAAAACAATAGGGCTTCAGGCAGGTCCCCCAACAACTGGAGAGGGAGCGGTCCCGAAATCTGTTTCCTGCCGGTGGATCCCTTTCTCCTAGCCAGGCTGCCTTGCCTGGCCTCAGTGGGAGAGGATGTACCTAGTCCTGCAGTGCCTTCACCCTCTCAGAGGAGAAGGGGAGTGGGGAGGGGCTGTGTGAGGGGGGACCAACAGGAGGGGGAGCTGTCATCTGGATGTAAAGTGAATGAATGAATGAATGAATGAATGAATAACAAAAAACAAAACCCCACAGCTTGTTGCAGATAGAAGGACCGTAAACACACTACTGACACATACCCCTCCGTCACCAGGCACTGGCCAGCACGGAACAGACAATGCGCACTTCTGGAGTAGATTTATTTTTTCCCATGATCTTGTCCTTTAATGAGCAATTTGTTGTATGTGTTACCTAATAAAAGATTAGATCCTGGCAAGGATAATCAAAACCATGAACTCAAAGATGAAAACAACATTAATGTGTGTGTGTATGTGTGTGTGAGAGAGAGTGTGTGTCTTTGTGTGCATGTGTGCATGTGTGTATTAGCATATGTAAATGTATGTGAATGTGTGTGTGTGTCTGTGTGAGTGTGTATGAGTGTGTGTATATGTGTATCTGTGTGTGAGTGTTTGTGTGTGTGAGTGTGTATATATGTGTGCCTGTGTGTGAGCATGTGTGTATGTATGAGTGTATGTGTGTATATGTATGTATATGAGTGTGTGTGTATGTGTGTATGTGTGTGTGTGTGTGTGTGTGTGTGTGTATGTGTGTATGTATGTCTGTTGGGGAAGTATCTTTGCCTTCATGTATGTCTTTAAACCATGTGTGTGCCTGTTGCCTATGGCAACCAGAAAACAAACATCAGATCTCCTGGAAACTGAAGTTACAGAGAGTCAGGAGTCACCACGTGGGTGCTGAGAATCAAACCTATGTCCTTTGAAGAAGCTGAGCCATCTTTCCAGTTCCAGGAAGCAGCATCTTATAAGCAATGTTCCAGGATTTCTCTTGAGAATCCGGGAGCCTCCAGGGTCCCTTGCCCAGTGTCCAGTGTTCTAAGATGGCCTTTACGCTAGCACTCCAGTGGACTTATGAACCCATGCATCTGCTGAGTACACATACTCTCAAAGAATGCTTCTGAGGAGGTGTTCTCTGACTTAAAATAGGATGCTGTTCTGATAAATCCATTGTCCTGAGTCAAACAGCACTGAACGCAACCTTCCTTCTACACCAGGAAAAGGAGCCCAGGGCAAGCAGACCACAGCTGATACAAAAGTTTTAGTAAATAATGGACATTTTGGGCAGAAACACAAAAAAAAACAAGTTCTCAGAAAGAGACTCACGCCCCTGAGAGAGAATAGGATCCTGTTATCACAAGAGAAGTTAGCTGGCCTTGCTTCCTGGACCCCTTGTGTGGGGTTAGGACTATTTAAATAGACAAGAGGTAAGCAGCTTGGTGTTTTGTTAGGTAGTTGTCTTAATTTGGGTTTTAGTCCTGTGAAGAGACACCATGACCATGGAAACTCTTATAAAAGAAGTCATTTTATTAGGGCTGGCTTACAGTTTCAGAAGTCCAGTCCATTTTCATCATGGCGGGCAGCAAGACAGTGTGAAGGCAGACATGGTGTCGAGAAGGAGCTGAGGGTTCTAGATCTTGATCTGCAGGCAGCCGGAAGAGACTATGAGCCACAGTGGGCATAACTTGAGTATCGGAGACCTCAGAGCCAAGCTCAAATGCACAGTTCATTAACAAAACCACACCTACTCCTGCTGTGTCTTATAAAAAGATAAGGAGAGAGAGAATATGTTTGGTGGATATGCAGTAAGGTGGGGAGTAAGGGGGTGCCTCTGCGGGCCCATGCTGAGGCATCCCTTCCTCCTGAGGGACCAGTCACATAGTATAGAATAGAGTTTGTTCAGAGCATGGGGAGGAGAGTTGAGAGGATAGTAGAGACAGAGAAAGGTAGAGAGAGAGAGAGAATCGGAGGGGGGGGAGAAATGGGAAGAGATGGGGAGCAGGAGCAGGGGACAGAGCAGGAGCAAGAGAGAGAGAGAGAGAGAGAGAGAGAGAGAGAGAAAGAGAGAGAGAGAGAGAGGAGGGTGTGAGCAGCCCTTTTATAGTGAGTCAGGCACACCTGGCTGTTGCCAGGTAACTGTGGGGCGGAGCCTAGACAGAATGCCAACACCTCCAGTAAGGCCACACTTCCTAATAATGTCACTCACTGTGAGCCAAGCATTCAAATACATGAGTCTGAGGGGGCCATTCCTATTGAAACCACCACAGTAGTAAACTTAATAACACCATTTGCCCTTTCTGAGATTGGCCATTTGTGGTGAGGTGCCAAGGATCATTAGGAGTCAGAAGATAAAATACTAAGGCAATGGACTGAGCTCTCCCAGGAGGAACCCACACCCATGCTCGAGGGTGTGTCTTCTCTTTCGGAGGGCCTCTCTTTCTCTTAACTCTTTCGAACAGAAGTACTTCAGTCATATGGAATTTTTCACAAGCACGACTTGTAAATACACTGAGGGTCTTGAAATTTTTTTGAGAGTTATTCATTATTCCAGTAGACTATGATGACACAGTACATGACACAGCCACTTACACACACTCCCTGCTCAGTGGCCACTCCCACTGGCCACATTCAAGATGGCAGAGGAAGTCCTAAGAAGACCTTTGAAATGGCTGTGCCTACACACTCACATGAGAGAGAGACAGAGAGAGAGAGACAGACAGAGAGAGAGGAACAAAGGAGCAAAAGAACAAAGAAACAAAGAAAGAGAAGGAGGAAGGAAAAAAAGAACAAACCAACGGATGAAGGAAGAAATCTGTGTTATTTTATTGTAAGTGATTTTTCTTCTTATTTAACACCTGGGAAATATTGTTTTTAAGAAACAAGATAACAAGGCCTGGATTCCCCATATTTTGCATCAGAAGGTAGCTGTACAGGAGCTGTTTCAGTTGATAAGGTGGCACCTAAGACATCATTTAAAAAAAATTAATATGTGGCATTTATCATACTCAACCTCCTGACTGTGGGTGTCACATGACCAGCTGTCTCAAGCTCCTCTGTCATGCCTTCCCCCACCACACTGCAAGCCAAGATAGACCCTTCTTAC